>NW_018164644.1:2375253-2384945 GCF_001263595.1 Phalaenopsis equestris | reverse complement strand
TTGGAATTATATATATATATATATATATATATATACATTTTGGCATTGTAAGAGATTCCAACACATATTCAGATAATAAAACAAGCAAAATGAGAAATCTCAATTTTTACATTAAAACCCTTAGAAACAGGGAAAAAATCACGGGGCATAGCCAAATTAAAATAATCCACGCTATAAATTGTGAGTACACAGATCTACTAGTCTCCTGAATTAGAGAAGATAGAGTTGCAAACATGGTCATTATAAATGTACAACAGTGATTCAAGGAAAATAGTCTTAGTCTAGTTGTACTGAATTTAATTCTCAATGATAGTACATTGCAAAGGTTGTGGTCGATTACTATAGAGGTAGTAGTTCTTCATGAATGTGGTAGATGATGGCCATGACTCCAAATTGTTGTATAGGCCACAATTGAAAGCCATGAAAGTAGTTGGTCATGTGAGCCGCATATGGTTGCTTTAAGAGTATCGGTTGGCCCTAGAGACCGTAGTAGGAAGCTGTGAGAGTGTGAGCCACATAGGTCATAGTTGGTCACATATGTCGTAGTGGTGAGCTATGATGATGTTCGTATGTTGGAGGGATCGAAATCAGGAGCTACATGAGTTGTAGACCATATAGGTCGCAGTTGGTCACATAGATTGTAGTGATTATTCATCATTTGGTTAAGAATGAGACATGCTAAAAATTGAAATGTCCAAATCAGATAATAATAACGAACACCTTGATAAGAGGTTCATGAGTTATTACGCGTCAAGGGAATCATGCATGAGCTCACAGATCCAGTGATACCGCAGTAAAATAGTGTGGTTGAGTGCATGAATAGAATCATCACAGAGTCTACCATGTGTATGAGATTTCATGCAAGCTTGCCAAAATAATTTTGGTCAAAAGCAGTTAACACTGTAGTTTATCTGATCAATCATGATCCATCATTACCTTTGAATGAATGCTTATTTGAAGAATTCTGGAGTGGCAAATAAATAAATCCATCTCACCTCAAAGTATTTGGTTCACATTGATGCAATATACATGCGTAAACTTACTTCAAAATCTATCAAGTGCATTTTCATTGACTATGGCCCAAATAAATATGGGTGCAAGTTATGGGACTCAAAATCAAAAATTTATTAGGAGTAGGGATGCTACTTTCAATGAAATGGAAGTATGCAATGGCACAAAAAGTACACAAGATTGTTCATCGATTACTTCTAAAGATTCTTTCAAATATGTTGAGGTAGAAGGAAATGGTGATCAAGAAGATGGAGAAAGGAAAGATGCCTAATCTAATAAAGCACAAAAAGTTCCTCAGACACGTGCTACTGAAGTTAGGAGGTCTAAAAAAATCATGTGATTGCTACAAAGATATTTTCCTTCTTTGTGCTCTTTATTGCTGACTGATGATAGTGAACGAGAGTGCTATGAAGAGGCTACTTTAGTTGAAGTCTCAAAAGAGTGAAAGTTTATTATGGATGATGAGGCACAGTCACTAACACTACGGGAAAATGTTCGATTAGCATCAAACATTTCTGACACTAATCAGGTCATTTTTGGACGAAAAAATAAACTAGCGTCAAATTAGTGTTGTATTTTTTTATGTTAAAACGAGCATCTCTAATTAATTTTGCGTCGACATTAGCGTCAGATTTTAATTTTCATCTGCATAAGCATCCAAAACATCCCACTAAAAAATTTCGTTGAACTTACGAGCGGCACTGGTTTAATGACACAATAGCATCATATATGTCAGACGCTAATTAACGTCGAACATTGTCAACACTAGTTAGTGTATGTCATGTTCGACGCTAATTAGTGTCAAACTGTTTGGACGTTATTGCATCAATTTAGTGGTGACAGGTATTGAATGTTGATTATTGTCTTTTGTGTCAGACTAATATAATGCTAATCTGACATTGTTAACCTAACTTTTGCGAGGACCTCTTTTCTCTCTATAAAAACCTAGGATCTAACCTTATGGTTTCATAGTGGCCTTCTTATATGCCTAGAGATGGAACTCACCCACATAGAACTTCAAATCAATTCTATATTCACTTAGAGTTTCATAAGGATGAGCCTAAATCCTCAACTAATGGTTGAGATGATGAGGGTTAAAATTGGTAGAAGCTCGAGGTGACTTCCTATAAGTGAAAATTGACTTAAGTTACCCTTATAGGCTAGAGTTCTAAAGATTCCTTATTGACCCATGGGCTACCCCGCTAATGCCAACGCTAATAAGTAATTTTAGTGTCGGACGTAACTGAGGCTAATCGGGTGATATAGTAACAGAATGGCGTCTTCCACTCGACGTAATGCATCTGTGTAGACCTTTTTGGGAGCAGGACCACGGGTGATGCCAAGTGTAGGCAAATCAATAATTAATTTACGTCAAAAGTATTCTGATGCTAATTCACAGTTTTCTCATAGTGTAAGGTCAAATCAGACATGTGATTTGACAGAATTTCTAGATGAAAAAATGACACTACATAATAAGTATATTCACAATCTAAAAGAGGAGTCAGATGCTAGTAGATACTATAAAGTGAAGCTTGTTTAAAGGGGTTTCAACAAAAGGAAGGAATGGAGTACACAGAGATATTTTCTTATTTAGTGAAGATGTTAACTATCAGAGTTGTGTTGAGCTTAGTATCAAAGAAATATGTACATCTAGAATAAATTGATGTGAAAACAACTTTCCTACATGATGTCTAAGAAGCAGTATTGTATGTGATGCTGCTATAAGGATATGAAGTTCCAAGAAAAGAAGACAGTGTCTATAAACTGAGTTAGAGTTCTTATGATTTTGAATTCAACATTAAGACAGTAGTACGAGAGATTTAAAAGGTTTATGTCAGACAATGGATAATGAAGTACCAATTAAATCACTATTTATTTGTTAAATAATCTATTAATTATTACATAATGCTTCTTTTGTACGTGGATGATATGATAATTGCAGGAATAAATATGAAAAAGATATTGGGATTAAATGTACAATTATTAAGATATTTTTAAATGAAGAATTAAGGTCCAACCAAAAAAATTATTAGTTTGAGAACCAACAGGGACGAGAGTACGTGTATTATATATAAAGTTTATCTCAAGAAAAATAAATTGAGAATGTCGTACACATGTTCAACATGAGTGAGGTAACATTTCTTAGGTAGTCAATCTAAGCTTCCAAAAAAAAAAACCTAAGTCTAGAGCAGAGCAAGCACAAATGAGAAGAGCTTCTTATGCTTCAGCAACTGAAAGTTGATGTACGCAATGTTATGTACAAGTTAAAATATTGCACATGCACTGGGAGTGATCAACAGATACACGAGTAATCTAGGTAAACATCTTGGGATGCGGTGAAGTAGATTCTCAAATACTTGAGAGGAACAGTCTGCAAGAAATTTTGTTTTGAAAGTGCATGGATTAATCTACAGAGATATGCAGATTCAGATTTAACAATAAATATTTTTTATAGAAGAAGTATAACATGTTAAGTATTGACTTTGAGAAATACATTACTGAGTTACGTTTCTAGGTTGTAAAAGATGTTGTAATTTCTACTATAGAAGCTAAATACATTGATACCATTAAAGTTGGCAAGGATATGAGTTGGCTGCAGGGCTTCATGGCAGAACAGGACAAGGAGCCAGGGATTGAAAAACCTTATAATGATAGTATGAGTGGTATATATCTACCAAAGAATATGGCTTTTCATGCTAGGATGAAGCACATTCAGCTATGATATCACTTTATCCGTTCACTCCTAGAAGATGATCAATTTTCTTTGTCGAATATACATACATCTCATAATCCTAAAAATAAGTTGACTAGGGTTGTTATAATTGAGAAACTGAAGCTATGCTCGACTTCAGATAGAGTTGAAAAAACTTGAGACTAAATATGAGCTACATTACAATACTTTACTATGAATATGATACAGATTTTTAGGAGAGGAATCGATTGTAACCAGTCTCCAAGTGTGAGATTTTTATGTGTATGGAGCCTGATTGTTTGAAAAGCAATAGTTCACTCAAGCATATGGGGAGCTCCAACATCTGGTAGGGCACCTTGGTGCCAGTAGGGGCGCTACAATGATCGTTCTAGCCTCCTGAACAAAGCATCGGGAAACTCGGCGCCTGGAGTGGCGCCTAGATCCTTAGCAAGTCACTTCCTGAAACTCAAAGCAAAGAAATGTGGTGCATAGAAGGAGTGTAGCCTTGTTCGGATCGTTCTCTGAACTCAAGTGCTTGACAACTCAGTGCTCAGGACTAGCGCTTAGGTACTTTAAGTCTTTAGCTTCTCTGTGAATTGCCATGCACGTACGATGAATTTCACAATCTCTTGCAATTGAAAGAAAGAGGTGAAGCGTCCAAAGTATTTTCTTGAGCTCATGAGTGAAGAGAAACTTACGTGTAGTGTACTATGTACATTTCTCTTATTTCTTCATATATAATAGATTTCTTGGTGTGATGTGGCTCACTGGTTTATCCAGTTCTCATATTCTTACACGTTAAATTTTGGTGCTCTAGCTTTATCTTTCCTACTATATTTTGTTCTAGATTTGCCTCAGATCTCCCAAATTGGTGTTTCCGCAGTCTTCGATTTCCTCACAACACACTTCTATAAATTTAACGTTTCGTGTTCAAGCTCCTACTCCTCCACTTAGAAATTCTGTACATCATCTCGTGTCAGAACAATTTACATTTTGTATATCCATTCCTATAATGGAGACTTGCAGCCTCCCCTCCACAATCTAAAGGTTGTGTACAACTGGTTTCATTGACGTCAACCTTATATGAGTGTCCGAATAAACAAGCGTAGGCTCCATTAGTTTAACTTAAGAGCTTGTTATTATATATGATCCGTGTAGAACATAACCGGTTAGTTATGGAAAACATTATTAAAATCATGCTTTTCCTACTAGCATTTTGTAGCTGTTAATGGTACTGTCGCTGTTCCTATTACGTTTATCGCTAATATACGTGGTAGCTAGCAGTTTATAGCAGCTTCCTCTCGAAAAAAATTATGCGTGGATGAATCTATACGCTCGAGTGAGTAAAAAGTATTACCTCCAGGGTCCAGACGTAAATTGTATTCGGACAACGACTGCGATCCACCTGTAGGAGCCGTTGTCTGAACGCAGCTTTTGTCCAGACTCCGGACGTAATACTTTTTCGCGGGTGAGTATGCACGTGCGAATTAAAGACATAATATTATCCACTCTTGAAAAAAATATTACATAAATAAATCTATAAAAGAAGTGACAAAAAAAAGAAGAAAAAATACTTAACTCAAAATAAAATATATGCTTGGAATGAAAAAAAATTTGGGAATTATTTTATAATGCAAAAGAACTCTTTTAAACTATTATCAGATGTTATATTCATGTTTCTAATCAAATGAGTTAAATTTTTATCAGAAGCTTCGGACTAAATTTTCTTAAGCCTTAAACTCCATAATTAAAATATGTTTATGTAGCTATTTCATAGTTTAATTTTCTGCTGATTAATGTGTAATATACTAACAACGGCTTCAATATTTTGTAACTTGTAGTTAGGGTTGTGAACGATTCAAGTTTGAGCGAGTTAGGATTTGGCTTGTGTTCGGCTTGTTGAGAATTAATTTTGTTTGAAATTGACTCATGTTTGAAATTGATCATAAATAGTGTGTTCATGTTCGACTCGATTTACATATTCTTGTTCGTGCTTGACTCCTGGTTTGTTCGAGATGGACTCGTTTTAATTAATTAGAAAAATAGATGTAGAATGTTGGATTTGAATCTGCATTATTCTTATGCAATAAAAAGTGCATAATCACATGATTGTGGGCTCCGAAAATTACGACCGCTCCTCGGGACTCTTTCTGTATTTGTTATTTTCATTTTGTTTCTTGATGGGAGAGCTTTGGAGGGTCCAGTTTTCAGAAGGGAGATTAGATTGTAAATAAGATGTTACTCAGAGAATTCACCCACTTTTTAAGAGGACTTTTTAATCTAAGGTTCGAGGTTTCTCATAGGTGCAAGCTTCTATGGTTAATTACTCCTCCTGATGACGGGAGAGTACGTACTTTCGATTAAGGCCAGTCATTAAGGATTGAACATTTAACATATAATAGCAATATACGTAGGATGTAAGTTATAAAATTTATCACTCGAAGCTTCAAGATCCCATGGTTCCGTCATCTCGGCTCATTACTAGTCAAAGAAGGTAGTCGACCCAACCTGCTTGAAGAATACTTATCAACTGCAATGGGTTAAGTCGTCCAAGATATCATTGTAGATATAGGGTGGATGTTTGTCTTAAGGAATAAATTTACGTCAATCTTAACTAACAAAAAGTTTTGTGACAATAAATTGTACACTTATGATTCCAACTAAAAGGGTAGAAAGTCATGTTGTAAAATAATGGTGTTATTTGGTGGTAACAACCCGGTCAGAGAGCTCTGATTTCAACCACTACTTTGTCATGCTATTGCAGGCAAAACCACGCGGATAGAGGACTCTGGTTGTGTCCTTACTAACATGCAATTACTTTGATTTTGAATATAATGATACACATAATATGACATTAGTTCTTTGTGAGTTGAAGTCAATTAGAAATTTGCGCCCTCAACAAGCTGTTGCAGAGGGCAGATAAATTTTACTTTTAGCTTTTAAATGATTGAATTTTACTAAAATTATGCTTAGTTATTTTGAAAATCTTGATTTTATATATTATCCCCTCCGGTTGAAATATTTTATCAATTTAGCAATCGTCGGGAAGTTGTTGAACTTTAAACTCTGTCAACTTTGTCACGCTTACAAAGGATCAAGTTCAATAATTGAAATAATTAAATTCAAAATAGACTTTGAAATATAATTTTAAAATAAACCCATCCAGTTGAAATCTTCTATTAACTTGGTCATCATATGGAATTTAAGCATTTAAAACTCATATATTTGAGGGGGCATTTAGTTTTGTTAGTTTAGACTTTTAGGATATAAGTCATGTCAACCCTGTTCTTACAATGAGCATGATTGAATTAGGTGATTTGAACTTGTAAATTCTTACCTTTAAGACTTGGATATTTATTTCAAAATTATTTGACTAGTCAACTTCAATCCTTGCGAGGAGGAGGAACATACTAGTTAGGTGAGACTTACGACCATATCCTATTAAAAAAAACTGCCTGATTAGTCCACGACACATTCTCGAACTTAGTATTTAAGCATTCAATACAATTGTTGGAGCACATGCAGGCATTTAAATTTCACATATTTGTCTATTTTAGACAACTTTACATATCTTAAAGCAATTTGCATAATTTTAAAGCTTGAATTGAATTACATGCAAGACTTGAATTTATATAAATTTGCCTTATGAATGAGAATATTGTTGCATGTAGAGGTTCACTTTAAGCTTCATAAAATACCGCCTTCTCTTCAGTTATAAACAAATTGTGAATCCAGTGGCAAAATTTGACATATTAATTCTTCATTTCAGCATTTAAAAATAACATTTGCATCTTAAATTTAACCTCAATTTATAATATTTAACATTTAAGTTAAGCTCAACCGCCAACTTGTAAAATCTCATATTTAATTTTAGTCTACCAATCTATTACGTTTCATATTCAACTTAAGCTTAGCCTCAAATTTGTAGAATTTGATATTCAATTTAGGGTATGTTTGGAACAGCTCAGGCTTAGCTGCCCCAGGAAGCTGCTGTGGGGAAGCTGTTGTCGGGAAGCTGGGCGGCTGTTTATTTTATGCAGTTTGGAAACAGTTGTGCGGCAACAATTTCTGGATAAATGATCATTCTGCCTCTGTGTAGTAATGTTGTTTTTAATAGAAGTGTTCTATTCATATATTTGATACTTCAAAAATAAAAATTCACTTTAATTGGACGGCTCAAAGAGCTTCCCTCGATCAGACGGCGTTTGACAGACATTTAAGGACCTTAAAGATGTCAGGATTGAGTGATCTTTGGTTCTTTGCATTTGTCTTGTCGAGACACACAATTCAACTCTAAGTTTGTCGGATTTGACATCCATTTAAACTTCTAAGTGTGTTCACAATGCTTCCATAAGTTATTTAATGGTTTAATCAAGGCTCGATTTAGTTTGGATTGAACCAATATTGGTACCAGTGGGTCTGTCTCGTCGAGCTCTTCAGTTTGACAGTAAGTTTTTTAAAATTGGTGCACTTGATGACTCTTAATCAAAATTTAAATATTTCTTTCTCAAAAAGTCTATTGAAATCCGTGTTATACCTTGAGATTCATGTTAGATGATGAAAACTTGATTTGAAAATATTAAAATCCAGAGGACTCTATTTTTATCTTTGTATTATAATTTATAATACACACACACATATACTATATAATATATATATATATATATATATATATATATATATTATAATAATAATAATAATATGATTTTTTGTCGAACATGATTGAACGAAGAGCTACTCATATTCGGCTTGTTTATAATTATAGCTTAAAAAATTTGTTCGTGTTTTATTCGTTTACCTAACAAATCATTTAAACACAAACTAATTAACAAATCGAAGATCAATTTTTCATGAACAATGAGTACTTTTGACAGCTCTATTGTAGTGGAATCATTAATGTCGGATTATCCTAAACTCCTCCCGCATATGCATGTTAACTACAGAGCACAAATACCTCCAATTACTGTAGTTTTTTAATTTTTTAATTTTTACTTTATGGTCCATTTTAATAAGATATTTTGCAACTGGCTATAACTACTTTTCGTATTAGCATAGGCATGTTCTAATAATACACATCATAGCACATATATTTATTTCAAATGCAAACTATAACTTCAATTAAATATATGGTCAGTGATATGATATAAAAAGCTCTTTATTAAATTTAATAAAAAAATATTAAAGCTTGCTCATTGATCACGTTTAAGCGTACTGTTTGCTTCCACGCCTTTAGCCAAAAAAAAAAAAAAAAAAAAAAAAAAAACTAGATGAAATATATGATTTAGACATTAAAATAGGACTAAAATATATAAAAAAAAAATTAGTGAAGCAACAATTGATTTAAAATTTTAATAAATTAATAAAGCTTGAAGATAATTAAGTTATATATGTTTATCTTTAATTCTAAATTAAATTATATATATATATATATATAATATATATATATAAAATTTGTTCTTTTATTTTAGAAATATATTTAAGAAATATAGGTATAGATTTATCTATTTATAATGCATATATAATTATATCTTGATGTGTTTTATATCATATTTTAAATTTATAATTATTAAAGATGCTACTTGTGTTTTAAGTATTATTTTTTTCATGTATTCACATTATCTCATCATTTAAATCAAATTAAAATAATTTAAATATTTAATATGCCATTTAATTTAACCTCCAGTTTAACCTTTGAACTTCGAACATCTTTTTCTGTCAGATCATTGGTCATTTCAGTTTTCACAACCTTGTTGTATGTGCTCACGAGATCATTTTGAAATAACAAGAGCTAAGATTTTTAAGCATGATCCCTCATAATTTCTATCAAAATGGTATTTGAGATTGATCATGGCTAAAAATAATCTTATTCAACCAACATTTTCCTACTCGCCAATAATCACTCGCTATGAGAATTGGAGAATCAAAATGAGGACTTTGTTTAATTGAATTCTAAGATAATTATAACCGTTTTATTCAAGGATATATATAT
>NW_018164644.1:2374324-2375124 GCF_001263595.1 Phalaenopsis equestris | reverse complement strand
AGAGAGAGAGAGAGAGAGAGAGAGAGAGAGAGAGAGAGACCCAAAGAGATGGTTCATACCACTTAACAAAAAGATATTCTATGAGAGAATCAAAAGATTGAGAAAACATCTTATATCTTATCTTTTATTTATATAGATGGATGAGTCAAACATTCAATAATGTTGTCGCAACTATCACCTTCATGCAAATATGATAGATTCCTAAAAGTCTTAACAAAAGATCCAACTTGGTAAAGAAGTCACCTCCAAATTCTTCTAAGTTTCATCAATCAAATTATATGATGAAAAGAATTTAAAATAAGTCAAACTATTTCACAAGATCATAGCCATCATTACCCAACATAAGAGGAACTTGGAGACTTTGAAAGACATCCAAATGATATAAAGTACTTTAACCTTTGGTGGATGCAAAAGTTTGATTGCATCATAATTGTTATTAAACTTGATGAGCTTATAGGTATAGCACAAGCACATGAATGAAGGTGTTGGCAAAGTGGCCAATGCCTTTGCAAAAAGTTCTTTAAATTAAAGATTTCTTGAAGGAGAAAACCAAAGAGTATATGATCATGGCCGAGGGAGAGATTGAGGACATGTTTGATGATATAATTTTTATAATAGTAGAATGAATGAAATCAAAGTGCTGAAGGAAAGCATGGACAATTAGGGATTCTATGGTATGATACATTAGAGATATAATATTTTATTATAAGAAAGATGGCTGTTATGCATCAAATTATTAGCATAAATATTCCAATCAAATTGATATATATATATATATATATATATGTATGTATATATAT
>NW_018164644.1:2370892-2374249 GCF_001263595.1 Phalaenopsis equestris | reverse complement strand
TATATATATATATGTTATAAGGCTTTAAGAAAAGTTTGATTTACCTTTCCTTGATAAACATTCTTTGGATATTCATCAGCAAAAACCACATCTTACGTCCCATTTGGTTTTTTTTTGAAAATTAAAGCTTGTGGTAGGTGGTGACAAAGACTATTTAATTAATTAGTGTTTAACTACCAATTAGTATACAAGTTTTGTCCCTTAGAAGGAACTAACTAGATAATTACAAGCCCAATAAACTAGGTTTATTGTCTAACTGCATGATGTATTGATGCAGATTAAAAGAATTATTTTCTATTTTTAACTATAATTATATATCAAATAAATATTCTTTCTGCATTCGAGCTTGTCCTAAACCACATCCATATGTATGTGTGGTATTCCCCTACTCTTTGGTTGGAATCTGCAAAGTCAATTCTATGTGCGGATAAGTCGAGTAGTTAAAGACATGAGGTTAGTTGGGGACTCGTATGATAGACTCTGACCAATCTTTAGTGTGTGTGTGTGTGTGTGTGTCCACACCCACTCACCATATATTCGTGAAATCCTTACAAAATTTTGTAGTTTATAGCATTCATTCCTTAAATAAATGTGGCTAAATAAGATTATTTAACCTCAAATATTTTAACATATATAATGTACTACATTCAATCATTTCGGCAGTTAGACAGTTCGTCTGCGGGTAATCAGACAGCTGGGCAATTCAACAACTTAGCAACCGAGCAATTCAACAATTATTCAGATAGACAATTCAAAAATTCTATGACTGGACAACTCAGAAGGATTTTTTAGGTGTATACCAACACATGAAGGTCATACGCCATACGTCCTAAAAGGATTCAAATACACGAATATTAATCACCAATTTAGAAAGTTTAGAAATAAAAAATATAAAAAAATATAACTAAAATGTACTTATAATCACAGTTATTAGAAATATGATTAATTATTAATTTTTTAAAAGATGATTGATGACATTATAAAGTGTATAATTTAAATTTATTGCCTCACAAAGAATAATAGTTTTTAATTACTGGGCCTAATCCTTTTGCTAATCTCAAATAAGCTTTATTAACTTTAAAACTCATAAGAGTTTATGAACGATATAATACTTAATTGCCATGCCATGACGTATTATGACGCATTATTATTGATAGAATAAGATATTAATAATTATTTTGATGATAATATATATTAAAATTTGAAGACATTTGTATTGGAATTTAATGATATTTACGTTTCACATTTTTTTTAAAATTTTAACATATATAAATATTAAAAATAAAAATATTTATAACAATTTTAAATACATTTTTGGAAATTATTTGAAATTAGATGTCCGTTATCATTTGCCATGATGTAAATGAAAAAAAAATGTTAGTAATTGAAATTGATTGATATTTTCATTCTCTATACTAAAAATGTCTGAGTGATAACTACACGTGGCATAAAATATTCACACAAACATGCATACATACATACATACATACATACATAAATACATTATATTTTTGTTATACATACATAGAATGAGAGCTTGTCACCTTAATGTTGAAGGAAGGTATTGCGTGTTCAAAAATAAATAAATTGAGTAACTCACATGAGACTTGAGTTTGTTTACATTAAAATAATAAACGTGTGTGGCCCAATTGAAACGACTCGAACAGTATGTGTCATATATTAGAAAGGATACTTCTTTGTAATTGAAAAAAAAAAGATATTCATAGATGGCTTCCTGGTGAAACTAAATGTTTAGAGGCATCGAAGTCATCATCAAGAGATAATTGTTGATTTGTCTGCTCATTATCTTTATAGAAAGAAGAACAACTCAGAAGGTGGGCATTGTGATAGTTGTTTATGATTGTGACAACAATAAGCACTGACCATAATGATAATGACAACCATCATATTTGTGTAGATGGTGTGCATTGACATTCATATTGGCACCATGCATTTACTTTGCTGGCAACAATGAGCATTGAAATGGAAATGGCCAAGATTGGTCTTGGTGGCACAATAGTTTTCAGCATTATTTTCAATTGTAAGTATATGTTGTTGATACATCTTCAGTAAATCTTCATTATTCGGCATGAATCTCAAGACATGACATTGATCTTGAGGCATTTTTTTAGCAAGAAATATTCAATCTTCGATAAAAACTCATCCAGAACTCTGATTTCAACAAACTTAAAGTGAAAATGACCGGCTCGACGATAAGAACCCAGTTTTACCAAAATTAGTCCAATCTGATGGTTAATATTCCTACATCCATTGCACTTAAAACACTATAAATAGAGCCACACCCCTCTCATGAAGGGGAGGGGGCTGGAGGCTTGATAAAGAATTTAAAGCTTTGAGAATGAGCTGAAGTCTAGCAATACCCCTTGTCACCATCGACCACCGCCGACCGTCATCGACCATCGCTGACCTCCGTCGGTCATCGTCAATCACTACAACCACCACTGACCATCATCGACTACCACCGACCGTCATCGACCACCACCAATCACCGTCGATCACCACCGATCGGAAGCCACAAGTTGATGTCGTAACTTGGAAAACCTAGTAACCATTTATCATCGGTGGAAGAACGGATCTCTATAATCATCAACATATAGTAGATTTTTATAGCTGACTCAGGCACTATGATTTTTTCCCTTTACGGGTTTTCCAATAAAAACTTCTTGTATCATTATTGGCTTTTTTTTTTTTACCTTAGTGTGTGTTGAATTCTCTTGCAACGCTAAGAAGATAATCCATTACTCTACCCTGCGAATTTTCTAGCACGAATCAGTTATACTGGTGATAAGTGCGAGCTGGTATTAGTGATGATGGTGAGCATAGAACTTGGGAGCACGGCTAACGGTAACCTTATGGATGATGGTAGGTGTCATCCTTGGGCCTTGATGGTAATGACAAACATTGGCCTTAAGCCTTTGTGGTGATGGTAAACATTAACTTTGGTAAAGATAATGATGTTTAACATTGGCAGTCAACAATCTTATTGTTGACACCTTAAATATAAGTTGAAATGTTTCTATTAGATAAAACTATCATATTTCTGTTTAATAAATCCTTCTATTGGCATTAAATGTAAGTTGAAATATTTATTGCATGTTTATTTGTTCATTCTTTTATTTTTAAAACATATTTGATTGATATGTCTTTATATATTTTTATTTTTTATTTTAAAAATAAATGAATTTTTCTTAAAAGATATTCAAAATAATTTATATAATTTTTAATTATTCTTAATAATAATTTTCACCACCACCATCTTGCCATCATCACCATTCCTCCCCCACCAATTAAAAATGTTACCACAAATCAATAAATTCAATATTAAAAAATTATATA
>NW_018164644.1:2370108-2370802 GCF_001263595.1 Phalaenopsis equestris | reverse complement strand
ATATATATATATATATATATATATATATATATATATACACACAAAATATAATCTATCTTTCATATAATTCTTCTATCATTTTTAAATAATTTTATCATATTATTTTATCCACATTATTAGCACATCCACTCTTCCTACATGTGAATCAGTCACTAAAGTCATACACACGAAAAATTATTAGTGTTTTATGGGCGTATAACTATATGCGTGAAGCCACGTACCATTGAGCATTTTCCTCTAAATTATTACTCACATAATATTTTTATAAATATTTTATTCATAATAATGTACAAGCCATATGTACATAGCTTTCTCACAAGTCCAAAATCAATTAATAACATATAATAATAATAATAATAATAATAATAATAATAATAATAATAATAATAATAATAATAATAATAATAATAATAATAATAATAATAATAATAATAATAATAATAATAATAATAATAATAATAATAATAATAATAATAGACATTTACATACATTCGCACAATTCTTATGTATTTACACATTCAACTAGGCTGTAAACGAGCCGAGCTTGAGCGAGCTCAGGCTTGGCTCGTGTTCGGCTCGTTCGAAATAGCTCGTGTTCGAAATCGGCTCGTGAACAGTGTGTCGTGTTCGGCTCGATTTAAATATTTGTGTTCGTGTTCGGCTCTTGTTCGGCTCGAAATTGGCTCGTTAAACT
>NW_018164644.1:2348667-2369900 GCF_001263595.1 Phalaenopsis equestris | reverse complement strand
AAATTCGAGCCAATTTGAGCCCAAAAAGAGTGGCCAAACTTTTACTTGTGTTCGACTCGTTTATACTTCAAGCTTAAAATTCATACTTAACGAACGAGCCGAACAAGAGCTACTTAACGAACCGAACACGAGTTGTTCGCGAACACCGAGTTTTTTTGACAGCCCTACATCCAACACCCTAAACTTTCATATTTACATTTATAGTACTCAAATCCTTAACATCACATCAAATCAAAGGTGAAATACACATTTCCATGCATAGGTTTATGAAACCAAATTTTAATTGGTGTAAATATCATACTTAAGGTGCTAGATCTGTGAATACATAGAATTGTATTGGAATAAATTAAAGAAGGTTAGTAATTTTACCAACATCACTATCTAAATGTACAAGAAGCTGTCAGAAAATCCCAATCAAAGGAGATGGAATAGAAGTAAAGCAACACTAGACGTGAACACTTCAGTTTAGACCTTCTTCATATACAAAAATATTTTTGAAAAGCTTTGAAGCTACTTTAGCTGACTCAAAACAAAGTGGATGAGTTTTCATTTTCTGTTTGTAACACAGATGCCGGATATCGATTGAAGAAGAAAATGAGGAGGAGAAAAACTGAGCTACTGAAGTGAAGGTAACGATTAAGTCACATGCCTGAGGAAAATGCAAGCAGCTAATGAGGTATGCAGCTGCCGGGTTGCACACTCAATCAAATTCTATAGGAATAAAAACAATAAGATAAGAAGGAGAATATGCAAACTATTTAAGAGTTTGTTGGAGGTAATTCTTTTATTGCTTTTTTATTCATATCATTTAATCATTGTTGGGTCCTATGCTCCGAATGTATAGAATAAAGGATTGTGTTAGATAGTCGATAGCCAACATGAGATCTTTGTCAAAAAAAAAAAAAAAAATCATGATATGAATCGTTCCGATCGTTATGTAGTGAAATGAGTGTTTGTTGTTGTTGTATTATTCAGATCATTAGCATTAGTCAATATGCCTTCAATTTTCTTAGGCATACATTCTGAAAATGTGGATTCATAAGAATTGTTTTATGAGTGTAAATCCTCCTAATTTCTAAAGCACACATCAACTATAAGAAAACTATTTTTCTCACAATAAGTATATAGCTATTTTACAAGAAAAATGCAACTGTCTGAAACAGAACTTAAATCTCTATAATAACATTCGCCAGTTAACTAAAAAAAAATTGTTGGGCTCGATAAAGTATTTTCAAATCAAGGATTTTGTCTGAAAATATAACTCATATTTTGATAATGCATCTCTACAAGCAATGATCATGGCATACCATCCTAATTTGTGACCATTGTGGAGATTATTATCATTCTAGTTGGAGAGTTTAAAAATTCCACAATGAAGAAATTCATGGTGCCAATTTAGTAAGATTATATTGTTTTGTATGTCATTAAAGCACAATTTTTCTATGTCCTAATGATGTTACTTAGGGTTTCATTGTAGAAGTAACTCATCACTTAGACTAGGCAATAATAATGACATAAGAGCTTGAAAAAATACATAAATGAAAAGGATCCCAAGTCTTCTATCATATAGATGCAAACTAAAAACTGTTTTCCTATTCTCAACTTTTTGTCCTACTACTGCATAGTGACAGTCTACACTAATGATTTTCCAGAAAAGCTTTATGGATTTTTTCAATGAGAGAATTTTTTTTAGGATTGTAACATTGTCGACATGGCAGACTAAAGATTTGATGAATATTGGTTAAGGTATGAAGTGTCAATAATTTCTTAAAACAATTAAAATACATGCATATTATTGTTGAGCTGGTTAGATCTGATCCAAGCCCAACTCAAAATCAACCCGCAGATCAAATCATGCAAAATCTCATGGTTGGCTCGATCCAGTCAGAAAACTGACTTAATGTTCGAGCTCTCTTCAATCTAAAAATCTCAACCGTAATTTCAAATGAAGTTGATCCCCTCAAAATTTGCGGGAAGGAAAAGCTCATATTTTGTTAGTGCATCAAAATGGGAGAATGATCGTGACATAAATATCTTATTTTAAACTATTTTGGAGATTCTCAATCACACTGAAGGAAAGTTTGAAACTCTACAATAAAGCAATTCATGGATATGATTCAGCAAGATAATATAAAAATAAAAATGAGAAAATTCAGTAAGATAATATTAGTTCCATAACAAAACTCAAATTTTCTATATTTCAATAATGCTTCTTAAGGTTATTGTTGTATTAGTAACTTTGGTCACATAGACTAAGTAAGAATATGATATCTAGAGGATAAATTGCAAAAAACATGTGGGAAAACCTAAATTAACACTAACTTGATTAATTTTATAAGATGGTGATGAAACCTGAAATACTTTATGGCACAGAATATTGGACTATAAAAGAGAAGCATAAAACAAAGTCAAGTGTTGCTAAGATGAGAATGCTTAGGCGGATGAGTGGCTTGACACTTGGAGACAGAATGCGAAATAAATATATTTGTGAGGGATGGTGTAGCGCCAATGAAGCACAAAATTAGAGAGAGTCATCTTAAATGGTTTGGTCACATTAAATGTCAATCATCTGATGATCCGATTAGAAGAGTGGATGTTTTAGATTCGACTTATTTTACCGATTAGAAGAGTGGATGTTTTAGATTCGACTTATGTTAAGAAAGGCAGAGGTAGACCTAAAAAAGACTTCGCATATTGTATAAAAATTATCCTAATTTATTAGAATTAAATGAAAATATAACACTCAATAGAACACACTGGAGAAAAAGAATTCGTGTAGTTGACCACAAATAGTGGGATAAAGGCTTGTTATTTTTGTTGATTAATGTCCAAGAAAACAAACAAGATACAACGGGTGATCTACAATTCCAGAGGTAGATCAACTCTCCACAGACCCTAGAGACCGCTAGGAACAAGAAAATTCCAGTAATCAAAACATGAAAACAATCCCTAGGTGATTGGCCATAATAAAACACCGCCAAAACACATTCAAACTTCCCCCCCTCCAAACCCCCCTTTAATTCCTCTCCTCGCATACGTGATTAGGGGTTTAATAGGCCCAACCTGAAAGTTGGAATCTCCCCAAGTAAAAACAGGGGTTTCCACTTCCTAGGCTGGGTCGGTCTGGTCCTAACCAGTCCATGAGAGATCGGCATAACAATACTCTCTTCCCAAAGAAGCACCTTATTCACTCAAAGTGGAATGATGGAAACTGCTTTTGGATCACTTCATAAGGTTCACAAATTGCTTCATAAACTGGTAGATATTCCCACTTAATCAACACCTCAATTGTCCCAATCACTCCTCAGTGCACCCTTTCTATCTTCAAAGTTTCCAAAATCACCTTCATGTCCTCTGTTAACATCTAAGATAGTGAAGATGACAGTGTGTGGTCTTCGATAGCATGCCTCAGCTGTGATACAAAAATACTGGATGCAATGATTATGATGTTGATAAACCTCATATGGTGACACAATCTCATAGGATCCAAAATATTGTGTGGTCAGTGTCTTATGTTGGTAAGATCTCAGCTTCAAATAAATCAAGTCTCCGTACTCAAATAATAGCTCCATGTTATGTCCATCAGCCTTCCTCCTCATGATCTATTGGCCCCTTGGTTGATGTCCCTTGAACTTGGCCAATATCATGTCCCTCTCCTCCAATTATTGGTCTACAATGGATAATGGTGTAGTGTTATGCCCATAGTGTACCAGGTGAGGTGGATCTCATCAATATTGGTTTACTTATTAATTGAGAAGAATTTTACAGTCTCGAGAGAAATAGAACAAAAATGTACATGATAAAAAAAAAGTATGCAAACAACACGGTTTTTAAGTGATTCAGAAATAAGACTTATATCCACTATAGGATAGGGGGAAGGTTTCATTACTCCAAGAGGAAAAAGGGTATAATCATTAAAACTCCTAGTTCTCACTCTAATGCAGCAAATGTAAGCTGGGAATAAGTGAGTGATCAAACGACCAACTAGCAGTTTCATCTTTAAGAGCAATGAAATTTGTGGTAGAAATATGACATAATGTTTAAAGTAGGGCCGTCAAAAAGGTTCTTCATTCACGAACAACTAATGCTCGGTTCACCAAGTGTATTGAAATGTACATTTTTCCTATTGCGCGCCCCAAAAAAACAGATCAATTGGACATGTGTCCGACAAAATGGATGTATGTGCATTGATACTTCACCCCTGAAAAAATTGCTAAGAGCTTCCTCCTAACTACTTACTAACGCCTGGGTGAAAAGTCAAGTTCACGGTAGGCATGTCAAATGTTGACTGTCCTCATCATCTTAAATTAGAATTCCTAGATTATGTTAGGAATCATTGACATCAAGACTTTATACAACATGACAAAATTCTTCAATGATCATTTTGGACACCGTAAGGATTACAAGCTCCACTCTTTCATTAGAAGCTTGAGAGAGGATGTTAGAATGCTTAGGAGCTGGTGGTTAGACGTTATATTCAATTTGTTGTAATCGTGATCATGATCTGTTTATGGATGACTGCAACTCTCAATCTCAGTTTGGGTTTCGTTGTCTATCCAATCCATTAACTCATGTGCCTAGGAGGCTAGTTACTATGTCCTTGTATATGCTGTTTTTTTCCTGAGCATCCAAGAATTTAATGCATGGAACCACAATAAAAATATTCCAATTGTTAGTAGACGAAAACCAATCTACTTAAGGTAACCTCTTGATCCTTTCTTTCATAATCACTCTAATGCTAAAAAATAATGGTTTTTGTATTGTCGGGGGGTCTTCAGGGAGTTGCTACACAGTCATGCCTCTATAGCTTAACCTTCAGAGCATGCAGATCTTCTTATTTTTCCTTGAACAATCATTGCATATCTTTGATAATCGTAATCACCACTTCCATCTAACTTGCTTAGCCTGATCAGAGTTGCTCCCCAATGGTTGCTTAACCTCATAACCTCAAAGGTCACATCCTTGTGCTTGTCGCCATGCCTACTCCTCTTTGTTGTTAAAGGTGCGTTCACAGTGATCATGTCCAAAGTTGAAGTTGGGAGATCCACCTCCCTATTGATCTTTTCTTGGTTGTTTTATTGTTACCACTGCCGCCATTACATTTTTTGTCACTCCTGCCTCTGTTGTTGATGCAACCACCACCTTCAAATGTAGCCATCACCTTTCACTCCTCCATTCTCCACAACTTCCTTGTATGGAGTATTACTTCAAATTTTTTGACTCCTAGCATTTCAACCATTTCTTTGCAACTATTTAGGGAGTGGGAATACTTGAGAAGAAGAAAAGGAAGAAGAAAAAGCAAAAAGGTGTTATAGAGTCACTAAAGAAAATACCTATAATTAGAGTTTTGAAAGGTTAAGTATGAACTTAATTCTTTACACCCTATCAAAGTCATTCACGTGCTAAGAGAATTTCAATTCTAGTTTAGTCCGCTTGTCAACACCGGCTTATTAGATAGATTTTAAAGTGTGGCTAGTTCTTTCCCAACGTAGGTCAATCCATTCTTACAAAATATTAGCTAGCTTGAAGTTCTTTAATCGATCGGATTAGAGGGGACGCACTATATAATTTCATTATTATTGTACAACTTTATTATGCATCAAGTAAGTTGGATAATCCAAAATTTACCAAAGCTCTCCCTCCACATGTATGCTTAGAATACTCTTCACCTCAATAGAATTCATCCTTCAAATGCAAGATTCTTCTTTTTTTTTTTGTTACAATGCTTGAATAGTTGTTCTCACCAAATCTAACTACTCAAGACTAGAGCCATGACCATGCTGGGAATATTGCTTGCAACTAGATATAAATAAATTTTAATATTTTATAAATAAATCATAAATTTTAATATAAAAATATTATAATAAATATTTTTTATTAAGTATTTAATAAATTAAAGCCAAAGAGAGTCGAACACAATTAAGAAGATTTAGTTGTGTAGGACTCATTTATAAATCAAGCTCAAAATGGTTGTACATGCTCAGCTCATTTGTTAGTGAGTCGAAAACGAGCTCTTCATGAATTATAAACTTTTTTTATAGCCCTAACTTAATATTGAAACATCTCTCTACCACAACTATTGTTGCTCTTAAGGATGACACTGCTACACTATCAAATTCTTACGACCAACATTTGTTACATATAGAGTGAGAACTTGAAGTTTGAAAGATTATACCTTTTTTTTCCTTTTGGAGTAGTGAATCATTCCTCCTTTCTTATAGTGGATGAAGGTCATAGTTTTGAAACACCTAAAAATTGTGTTGATTCCTTCTCATTTTTCTCTCACATACACTTATTTCATGTTTCCCTCGAGACAGTCAAATTCCTGTCAATCAAGAAGTAAACGAACATGGACAAATGCAAAAATCAACGAAAATTTTTTTGCCTTATAAAAAATTTTATATCTTGTTCTAGTTTGGAATTGTAAGAAAATAATAGAAGGCTTCTACCCTAAAAGTAATGATAGATGCAGTAAAATAAAACTAATGCACAGAATAGAAGAGGCTTCCTCGTTTCAAGAAAACACGGTGAATGTAACCTTTCAAATTTACTCATTGCATCCAAGCAAAGGAAAGCAACTCCACTTAAAACAAGGGAAAACAGGTCAGTACAAGAAGTTTTGGTGGGAAACATCACATCACAGGGTCTCATACAAAATTTAGCGTGATTTGATGATGTTGATAGAGGTTGCTACTAACACAAGGTCCAATTAAGTCCTTTCAACAACGTGGAGGCCAGCAATTACGGCGTTTGTGCTTCTCGAGGAATGTCTCATCATTCCATACTCCCTAGCAACTATGCCCTAAGGACATTAGGTGAGCTCATCAAAGATGGTTCTTACCGCGAGCTCTCTCTTACCTCTTTTTCCTAGTAACTCAAAATGTTGGCATTTTCTCTTACTACCAAGCTTACAGAAATTAGAAATCCAAAGCCTAACAATGAGATGCCTTCTGCCCCCAGTTTCCTATCAAACTTTAAATTGCAGTCCTCCACTCAGAAAAAGTTGGACATGTTTTCGGTGTAGCACCATTTACTAATAGTGCAAAACCCATTCTCTCATGGAGACATGACTTAAGAATTCAGAAATTTCGGGAAAACTAAACATGGAGTACTCTAAAATGAGAAAAAGAAAATACAACTGCAATAAAAATAAACATAAAAATTAAAATTAGTTTGATTATATGACAGGCGTCCGTTGAAAGGCAAGTCAAAACCAAAAATTCACTGGATGAGATCAAAACCAAAAATTCACTGGATGAGATCAAAACCAAAAATTCACTGGATGAGATCAAAACCAAAAATTCACTGGATGAGATCAAAACCAAAAATTCACTGGATGAGAAGAATATAATACAAAAAAAAAATCTCTATCATGAATACAAATGACTTGAAAGAGTGAGTTATGTGCCTAAAATAAAACACACATGGAATGAACTTATGTATTCAATGTTCGTAAATGTATTGCCTCCTCTCTAAGAGATTTGATTAATTATTATTTATAGTTGTATAATTCCCTAGAAAGTAAATGTCGGCATCACTTTTGGATGTCATATATGTCGGTGTCCACTTGAGTGCTACAGGACTGTTTACAGCTTCCCGTAGCCTAGGACATTTATCCGGACCATCCGATGCGTGCCTCGAGCACGGGACTAGGACTAGGACCGATCTCAATGTAGCCCTACCTGGAAGAATTCAATGCGAGGTGGTGTTAATTCCAACACAGGACATGTTTAATGTCTATCTTAGTGTTTAAAAGCCATAATCCGCCAAATCAGAACCTCTGATGGCCAAGGGAAGTCATCAAACTCTCCCACGTGTATTTTTGAAAAAAACCGAATTTCAGACCTTTCTATCAGCGCGGGGGTCTGAGAGTTTTGTTGGCACTAAAATCACCAAATTAAAGCCCCCGGAATATATTTTAACGATACATGATTTTCCTTAGCTTTTGGATCAATTAAAGCCTCCTACGGACATCCAAGCACAAAATTGAGTTTTGAACATTCGGGCAATACTTGGCCCCGGGCAGTGATTTTCGTTCGATACGGTGCACCACTCGTGTCCTCCGCGATGTTGGAGAACCCTTTTTCACTCCTGAACAGTCTTTAGTAGTCGAAGGATCCATAAAACACCATCTACGCCAAGCTGCGCACACACGGAAGGCAAAAGAACAAAGCTCCTTTGGAGCTAAGACGCAAAAGAGCCCATACATATGTTTAGCAAATCTTTCAAAGGCGCAAGTTACTCTATGGGTGCCTTTTGTGCCCGTCTCTCGAGTAGCGATCAGATGATCGTGGTTTTGCCTATGGTTGCTTCTACGCCACTGTTGGGCACTCGAGCACCCCAAATTTTTGCACGCGATGTTCGCCAACCCGAGGAGACTCCACTTCTACGCCACTGCAGTCGTTTTAGTGCTCGGAATGAAATCAACGTAAACTGAGAGACGAGCGCTTTTGCACACATTTGGGAGCAAAAGCATCCAATTACTTTTCTCTGCAAAAAAAAAATGTTGTGTCGCGACTGAATCATGCAGATGGAAGGGACCATTTTAGGAAAACTTTACATGGTTCCCATGAAGCTTATGGAATGGGCCAAGGCAAATTAAGGGGAGATCACATCAAGCTATGCCCTTTCCATGCAAGGAGATGCTTCCCCAGACTGTGTCAAGCAGAAAGTCAGTTAATGAAATAGACCGTGCACGAGATTTTTCGGGTGTGGCAAGCCAAACAAAAGAGACAATGAGAGCTCATTTTGAGAGGATACTCCACTATTTTTCAAACTAAGAGGGAGAGAGTTTAAGAGGAGGAGATTTTCTGGAGAAAAGGAGCTCAACTGAATAAGAGAATGCTTCTTCTTCTTCCTGTTTTCATTTTTCTGGTTTACTCCTTGTGAGTGCTTTCTCTTTCTTCTTTCTCACATTTTCTAAAAAAGGGGGTGAAGTTTGAGAGAGGTTTGAAGGAGAGGGCAAGCTCTTGGAGAGATGATCAAACAAAGAAGAACATCATTCTTCCTCTTCTTCTTCTTTTCTCCATTTTCCTCCACCAAAATATGTTTTTTCTTCATCTTTTCTCCCTTTTCTACCACAAATCATTAGGAGATGGTGAGAGAACTTGGAGAACTATCAAGAGCGAGGGAAGGCGATAAGTCTCCTTCTAAAAGGAGAGCTTCTTCACTACATTGGAGAAGGCTTCCTGTGACCGCGATGTTCTCTCTGGCGATGAGAGCTTCCTCTCTCGCTTGGGAGGAGAAGAGGAGTCACTCTCCTACTTGAGGAGAGCTTCATCCTTGCAATCAGGGACGTCATCAAGCACCGTGTAGGTGATATTCTTTTTCCCTTGCATTTTCGTTTCCTTAGCTAGCCTTAGGATTGTGTTAGATGATTAGGCTTTGTGGTTATTTGCCTAGAGAAAGCCGCCATGATAGGAATCCATCGTGGACAAATTCCCTACTAATCTGAGTCATATGCTTATAAAAGCCTTAGTCCAAACTCAAAATCGATTGGAATCAATATTTCCCCTAGTTTTGGTGGTTATAAACTTCCATGGAGTGGTTGAAACACTTGGGATTTATAGGATGAAAAAAGCTTTGTAGCTAGTTCATCCTACAAATAGTGAAAAATTTCTCCTTCAAGAAATCAGAGAGCGAAACTCCCCACACCCGTCGCCAAAGCCGGAGACGACTATGTTGCATATCCATGTGTTGAAACTTAGGTACCTATGCAAGAGTGCTAGGATGTGTACGGCTCGCTATTGGGCATTAGCATTTGTGTGGCATCATATGATTTGTCATGATAAATGTCTCTGCATTTTGCATATTGTGTATACACGTCGGTCTGGTAGACAGACCACTTACATCCAACATGCCGCCTCGACCTGGTTGACCGATCACGTACGTTTGACCGGTCACCCCGGCCAAGTTGACCGATCACTTGGATCCAACCGGCCTCCCCGGACCACTTCGCCGACCACTTAGGTTCGACCGATCACCACGTCCCGGCCAGACGACCTTTGGTCTGACCGGCCGCCCTCCGGTCTGATCAAACTATCACTTAGGTTCGACCAGCCACCAGGACCCGGCCAGCCAACCACTTTGGTTCGAGAGACCCCCACGGCCCGGTTGCTCAAACACTTGGGTCTAATCAGCCGCCCCCAGTCCGACCGACCCTTTAGCAATGACTTCCCCAATTGACTACCTCAGTCGACCCAATGAGTCAAACGACCAACATCACTTGCATGATGTATGTTTTGCATGTACATTTGCATGACAGTGCATGACTTGATTTGTATTCCCACAAGTGTGCATAAAAATATTTTTTGATATGCATTTTAATGAACTCATTTGCATGATATTTTGCCTTCAACACCTACCATATTAGGTATCTTTCGAGCACCAGCACCGCGCTATCTCCATCACATGTGTATCACATGCGTTCGGGGCTTGATACTCACATTCCTTCGGTGATTTGCAGCTAGCTATACTAGTCTGTGGTGTGTGAATTTCCCTAAAGGAGGACGCACCCTTCACCTCTAGTGGCACCATTTGGTTGCCACAAGCTTTGCACTTTGTTCACTCCATTTGGATCGTGCTTAGAGCTTCTGAACCCGTTGAGTATGCAACATGTATGCATTTGAGTTCTGTCATTTGCATATCTTCCATTGTGTTTGCTCATAACCTAGTTGAGTAATCACGGTGTTGAACCTTGTGTGATGCTTTTCATTTGTCTGTATGCTCTAGTAGCGAGTCACTCTATAGGTGAGTGATCTTATGTCGGTCGTGATGCTTTAACGAGCATTATTCACCGGGTAGATCTTAGAAAGTAGTACGAGTTAAAGCATCGGGATTGACACAGGTATAACCGTGTTAAGGATCCAGAGGATCTAACTTGTCGTATGACACGTTACAGGTCCGTATTTAATGATTTTATTTTAAAATAAGAGAATTATTTTTCTACTTCTTATATCCATCCTAATTTTAAAATTATGCAAATAGCAAGCCAAGTCATATTAAAATAAGAAATTATTTTTTTTCTACTTATCATATACATCATAATTTTAAAATTATGCAAATAGCAAGCTAGACCATATATAAGATCAATCTTTTTATAAAAAAATCCATATTGGGTGACATTTGATAGATCCTTTGGATATTTAGGATGGGGCCGGTGTGACGACCCCGTTAAAATCATACATACCCGGAGACTGTACCATGAGTACTTAAATGTTGGTTATGACACTTCTCGTTAGATTAAGTGCTAGACTAGGAATAAGGTGCAAGGTGGTCTTTTTCGATGTCTGACTATTGTTCTTTGTCGGTTTGATTGCCCTACCCAGACAACAACATTTGTGTTTTTGGTGTGTTTGCATGTTTACCAATTTTAAAATGTGGTAGTATATTAGGTCGGTCTTCTGCAAAGAGCCACACCAATAAATATGCACGCTCACACACAGATACAAAAAGGGAGTAGTGTAATAATTTATATATTGATTATTTTCTGCAGACACCACTTAGCACCTCCCGCCAGGCATGGCTCAGACATTTTGCATGTAGATAACTTTTGTGATAAAATATTTTCGTGCAGGTTTTCTACTTTTCTTGATCTACTTTTTAGAGTCCTTAGGAGAGTCTATAGTGGAAATAAGGTACAGCCATACGGGCATAGGTTCTAAGGCGTTTAGCACGAGAATCACGTGGCGGGGTACCAGGAGAAAATACCCACGTCTCGAGTCTTAATTCCACATTTTACATCATTGTATAGAACAAGGGTCTAACATGTATGTGCGGAGTCTGACCGCCTTTTTTTCTTTCTGGAATATGTTGTCTACCTAGCGACACTGTCCATTTATTATTTCATATTTGGTTTGTTTTTCCTACTTTCTTACATGCTTGTATGCTTGGATTGGCTTCACCCTTTATTGGCTTGTGTTTTGTCTGGGAATCGTGCGAATCACCTAGGCTCATTAAGGCCCTAAAATTTTAAACTTCTACAAAATCTTAATAATAAAACATTAAGATTAACTAAGATTTAGAATTAAAATATTCAGGACTTTTAAAATCTGTATTTTACTTTTCTGCATAGACTTCATGTCAGTTTTAAAATGGTTCGTATGCATGACTTTACACCTCATCATACTTAATAGAGCCCCCACAATTATGACTAAATAATTGTATCATATTACATGCCCCAAGGAGAAACCCCGTGCATCTTCAACCCGACCGACCCAGCATAGATTTCTACTTAGATAGTTGTCAACCTAAATGAGGAGTAAGTCATTTGATGAGAGTGTTTTCAACATGAGTTTTACCTGCATAGGCCATAGGATTAGAGTATTTTTCCTTTGACCTTAGGACTATCGAGATCTCCTTGGACGACACAATTCACGGATTGTTGAAAAGGAGTCTCAAGTTGTGTTAGGTTCCTGACTAGGCTATTTATATTTGTTTACGATTACTCTACCCCTCCGTTGTTGAGCACCTTTGAGCCATGTCATCCTTTTGACACATTGTTGATGTATTCTTGTTATCCCTAATTGCGAATAGGTCGCTGCCCGTTTGGGATATGATGGTTCAACCTCTACCCTTATGACCTAGTTTGGTTTTGAAAGCATAGCGTGCACCCTATGAATCGACCTGATTATTTCATAGGCCCGATAGCCAATAAGCCGCTACCCATTTGGGATGTATGAGACTCATTCTCTGATTTGTGGCTTAGCGAAAGCTTTGAAAACATCGGGAATGTTCTTGTGAAATAACAATCATTTTGGTGACCTATTTACCAGTTATAATAATGTAAGCAAGCCTCTTTTATCGAGAGTATTATTGGGTATCCCTCAATATGTAATTAACCAAAGGGATACGTTCTTTTGGGAGTGTTCTTGACTCCGAAACAAAAATAATCTTTTCGGTTCTTTGGTTATGGGGGACTTATGCATGGATTATTTTCGTGGATACCGTATTTCAAGGTATTTCGAACCAATCTTGTTCGGAGGTTATTCTCGAACAATCACATGAGGATTACCTTTACATAAGCTCTCCATGTTTTTTTTTTTTAATTTGTTTGTCTATCTGTGTCGTATATTTCGACTTTTCCAATTTCTCTCATCTTCACATCATTTACATGATTCGATAGAGAAATTTATTTGGAAAAGAGAAGCATATGACGATGACACATAAATTGAAAAGCTGGCGACTCCGAGTTAAAAAAAAAAAACCAAATAACAATAAACTAAATATATAATAAAAATCAGAGTAGATCTAACATTAAAAACAATCATCCATTAAATTTGAAGATCAATATATTCATTAAAATGCATATCCAATTCATTTTATGGCGTCCAACATCTTCTTTCAAGGCATTGTAATGCCTCTGAGTCATCAATGCCATAAAATTTGATATTCATGGTTCTCCCAAAAAGATTTATAATGCAAACATTGCCCATGTGACACTAAAATCTCAAGAGGAAGCTTCATGAAAAGTTCTTACGAGTCCTCGAGATATATTTCTTGGGAACTTCCATTGCAGTAGTTGAAAATTCTCAACATCAATTATCTTTTAACATTGTTTGACATGAGAACAATGGTCATGACTTCTGATACTTGAGCTAATTTTAAGGATCGCACCAACTTCATGTCGGGGAAAACGTTTCACTATCACATCTTATTTGAACAAAATAAAACCTTAATCAATCTCCATCCCAACTACATAACACGGTTCATTCACAGATTATATCTTTCGTTTCCACAAAATATCAGAAATTTCATAATAAACTATCATCTCATCGCTACATAGCATGCGTCCAACTCTATAATGTGCACTACGAATGGTCGCCATCTTCAAAGGGTAAAACCTATTGTTAGGTGGATGGACTGCTTTTTATGACTCATCCACTGTTCATCACCAACTGTCAATGATCTAAAGGTTGGAAATCTTGATGAAGAACAAGTGGAACAGCTAATTCATCACTCTCCCTGACAAGCAGTGATTAACTTCAACTCTTCGAGGAATCCAATCTTCAGAGGTTGACATTACTGCTTGGAACCTTGTTCACACAAAAGATCAGAGAAGATTTTTCGTCCTTCTACTGGAAGACTCCTTGAATCTAAGTTACAAATTGTCTCTTGCTAAGGAATTTAATGAAAGAAAAGAGGCTTCACCCCAAAAGAGCATGACCAATAATAAGTTGAGAGGCTTGGTCCCCATTCCACTTAATAAAAGGAATTAGTTGTATCTAGCCATTCTAGCCAGGTGAGGAATAGAAAGGGGAAACGATATTAAATATCTCCCTATCACAGCAGGTGGCAGCTATGTGGGCCTCCTCCTCTTAAGATAATCAAGCACTCGCAAATCCCCAAACTGCATCTCTAACCTCTCCTTGAGATGATGATCAACAAGATTAAGGAATTTCCAAAGGCATTCATTCAGTCAATATCAATAACGTGACTAGACAATCATTGAATGCATCCCTCTTCTGGTAACCGTCTTGGGTGGTGGCAAAGATTGAAATAGATCAACCATAATGGAGCGATATCTATTAGCTCAAGATAATGAGGCAAAGGTCCAACATGGTTGTTTACATTCCCTATATTGTGTTTCTAGAGGTAGTATGGAAGCACCCAATGACAGTTTGGTGTTGAGCAACCTCATTGATGCAAGGAAGCATCACTGTGAGGAAAGCACAAAGAAATTCAAGGAGTGACAGAGAATAGATTTGCGCTTAAGCCTAGGTGGAGGAAGATGTCATATGCAAGGCTGAGATTATATCGAAGGCAAAGGAGTAGTCAAAGAAGCTACCCGAGTTGTGAAGATAGAGGCAAAGCAGATAGACCTCCGAGAAAAATTAAAAGGGAAAGGACCTCCTAGAAAGGGTTGAGTCAAATCACATCATTTGGGAGCATCGATTAGCAAGACAACCACCCCCATTACAACTGATCAAGTTCGAGAAAGTGATCCTCACATTATAGGGATCCAAGAAAATTCAAAGCTTGGTATGACAACAGCATCCAAGCCAGTGTCGTAGGGTTCCAATATTCTCTGGAAAGTTTTATCGTAATACCTTATTTCTCTCTTCTCTCTTAACTATAAGGACTGCAAGAATGAGATCGAGTCCAACCAAACGTTTAACTAAAACTCTCCTTTTTTTCTTACTTTTTCTTTTTTATTACCATAATGAAGTTTTCAAATTCATTTGAAACAACTCATATAAAGCATATATTATATAAATAAAAACATTTTCCGAGTACCCATAGCTATCCTATCATTCGTGTCATGTGGTTATTTTATAATGATACATTTGTGGGGCATGGTTGGTTTATAATAGATCCATTCTTGTGTTATGCACATCTTGTATTTTTCTTCCAGCCATATATATTCCTGACGGATTTTTTGTTAACATGATGTTAGTGCCATTTCAAATTAGCATTAATAAGGAGAAAATGTCAATTAGGTATGCATGCAAATTCATTGAAGAGTAACATAAACCATGAAGAATAAACAATTTGTTTTAAAATTAATAAATCATGATTTAAAGATCAATTTTAGCTCGAATTATTAAGAAAAAACTGTTCCATTAGGTCAACTTCAACATTCAAATAATTTGTAATACAGCTACTACAGCAAGCACTGTAATAAATAGCAAAATTTATAACTATCAAAAAGGGAGACAGTGGGTGCACAAAATGACAAAGAAATTAGCAACTTCAGAGACTATTGTACTTGAAGAGAGATTTGTAACATCTTCATTCTCCAAAAAAAAATTTACTCTCAACTCTTTCAAAATAGAAATACATAAATTTTGATCTCAAAAGATGGTGAAATTCTTACTCATGTTCCTAATTTCGAAGTCTGATGCGTAGTTTCACAAAATACTAACATATTTTGTAACTTCACAATATAAAACCTGCTGCAAACTTCTTATGTTTCATTTTTTAATAACAAATTTAAAAAACAGTATAATAAATAACATTTATTACAATACAACAGAGAAAATCATCCAAGCACGCCCATTGTGCAAGCTTCAGCCAAACTTGCCAAAATAAAGAAGAGATGGCTAATAAGATTGCTAATACAAGATTTAGTGGGCATGTGATTTTCATGGAGATCTTTCTTTCCTTTTACGTCTAGTGATTAAATTTGTGCCATTCTTATAGCACAAATATTCACCATTATGAATTCCAACTGCTGCAATATGGTTGGCACGAGGGTATCTTACCTCTAGAGATTTGCTTGACGCTGGTCTAGTTATGCACAACCAAGTCCTAGAACTCTCGTTTTGGCTGTTCTCATCTAATGGAACATGCCATGATCCAGTCTCAGATTCCTACAAGATGACAAAATGGGAATAGGGTGGATTAGAATAAAGGGTCCTTCAACAGGATTGACAAAATTGAAACTATACCTGGATGACTAGAGAATATGGAGGTGGCATTTTAAGCACCAAATCACCTTTAACAAAACTGTACTTTACCTGAAATGCAACAAAATTGTTCAGTAGAGGCAAGCCGTGATGTATTTTTTTTTATATTAATACAATAAATAATATCTAAAGCAGCATTATTTAACCCTTTTGGCGATCTATCAAATAACCCTGATAATTTGTCCCACTTCTAAGTGTCATGTTATACTAATCTAGGTTATGATACCGATTTAATGTAGAGATTAAGGATCTAAGATTTTTAATGTGATCCAGGATAATATCTAGCCACCAAATTGTCCTATAGTGAAACCTTATATCCTTTACTGTGAGGAAAAAAAATGTACTTTGTTCACTTCGGATGATTATTTAACAGGTGCCCAAAATGCAAAACTCCACAAGAAAAATAATGGCAAACATAAAATTTAAGCAACAATCAAGTTTGTGCTTCAAAAAGAAAATCTAGTCTATATATCACTTGGCAAGATTTCAACCACGAACCAAAACTAACTAAACAATGAAAATGACGAAAATAATGATAGAAATCAGACTCGCCCTAGTATTCATCCATGCATGTAAAGCACTCAATAAGGACACCTCCAATATACACACAAAAGATGAGAGGAAATTTGAAGTTTTATTTCAATTTAAATTAAATTTACATTTTCCAGGGATCCTAATAGCCTCAAAAAACCCAAAAAAAGGAATCGCACAAAATATTTAAGTCCACTCAGAAACAACAAATTTAATGCAACAAACACTATCTGCAGGTAATAGAAACTATTCAACAAATTTCACTCAATGAAATCCTCAAAGAGTCGGACTTAGGCCTCGTTGGAAAAAGCTTCTTCAGTGCTTTCCCTTCTACCAAATGTCACTAACATACTTTAATTAGTTTGATTTGCATACTTCACTAAAATCATGTTTTACCAAACTCCAGTAATACTCTCCATTTAAGACCTAAATTTCCTTGTCGCTTTAAAAAATTATTTTTCAAATGTTGATTTTTTAAATAAAATTTTAGGAAAACGTAACTTAAATCAAACGAGGCCTTAAATAGGAAATTTTTCCTAAAGTTATCATTGAAAGTACCAGGCGGTAAATTAGAGACTTAGTAAGGCAGTGAAACAACTGCAGCAATTAGCAGGAGGACGACTAAGTGACAGAAGGCAGGAAAGGCAGGTTAATAGCCCTATGAGAAACAAAAGGTGGCAATCAGCAAGTAGGGACAAACAAAACAAAAGCAAAAACAAAACAACTGCAAATGGTAGAAATAGTAAAACCATAGAAAAATAGTAGAAAGTATAGTTAGATACATAAGAAAGCAGCTGCATAGAGGGATTGCATTAGTGTATAGGAAGTGCAATGAGGAGTGAAAACTAATTAGCATAGTAGTAGTGATGTTGAACTCTACAGATGATGATTGTGATTCAATGGGATGAGTTAAAGTGTAAGGAGTAAGATCTGAAAGAGTATTCAATCATTCTAGAGAACACATCCCCCTTTGTATAGAGGTGAACATCATAGGCATATTTTACACTAAACAAAATAAAATAAAATAAATACATTGATATAGCTTGTATAAATCATCGCTTTCTCTTCTATGGGGCTGCTTGGTTGCATGCCGGATTTAGCATTAGTAAAATGTAAATGCATAAATCATAAATCCACCCTACCCATGGATTTTAGTAAATCCGGATTTAAGCCGAATAGAAGGTAAAATTTAGGACCCTACATCTGAAATTTCATAAATTCACAAAACTCCTACATTTTAGACTTCGGCCAAAAAAAAAATCGCCTCTAATGAATTGAGCATAGAATATCTATAAGTAAATCTAGGCATATTTATTTATGCTTCTTATAGTATAATCATATCACATAATAGTTCATCACGCCAATGTATAATATACATCTAATATTCCTCATCAGCAGGTAACATAGTCCCATCATCAATAATAGCTTTAAGCATTATCCAAATGAGCATGTCTAGTAAATTTTTGGATGTAAATTCATAGAAGGGCGAGAAAAGGGAAGACTTCAAAGATATGGAAAAAGGTTCATAAAATAAAGTCAGATCATATACATTGAAAATACAATTGTCACTGGTACTTGAAATTCCTACGTGTAAACGGTAGTCCTGAGAAACATGATGCAACATTTGTATGCCTACACCATTCAAACAATTAGTTTCTTAAAGGCTTATGCAGAAAATTTTTCTGGATTTAAGTGCACAGTTACTCCATCCCATGATTTCAAATTCATATCTCACGTAAGCACATCAACCGTTGAATTATAATTGCTATAATTATTTTTAATTCCCTATAAATCTTTTCATGCAATAATGCATAGGATTTACAAATAATTACATGAATTCATTGGGCCGAGATTCAACAGAGTCTAAAGATTTTCAGATTTAATAACCCAAGAAAACTCCAAATGGAATTACAACTGTGGATCTATTAATACATGATTCAGCCATTTAAAGCACAAATTCCACCCATTTTTTTGCTCTTTAGGCGGGACACACCATATAACTTAAACTCTTAATGACCACTTTAGTTTAATCGTCGACTTGCAAGTGATAAATAGTTAATAATCTTGACTGAGCTCAAATTTTCAAAGTTTTTTAAAAACTACATATAAATTTCATGTATATATAGAAACAAATGTTTTAGGTAACCTTTCCAATTTAAATAGTTAATTAAAAATATAAATTTGTAATATGGTATGCATAAGCAATTTTACATATAGAATAAAATAAGCTACTTTTTAGAAGCCATCAACAACTACAAAAAAGAGAATAATGCTTTCACAAAGTCCATATTTTAGACATGAAAGTAAAAACAAATGACTTGATTAAATTTCAAATGTCCTCATCAATCTTGTGTGTGCCTATTGGATATTGGATTCCTTCAAATGTGGTGCAAATGCTTGGTTAACTTTTGAGAGAAATTATCTCCCAATGCCATCGTGAGACCTAATTTTCTCTTATTTTGTGAATTATTTTCTTGAAACTTATTTTCTAAATATCCTATTATAATTTTTATGAGGATTCTTAGGAGATTTTAATTCTTGTGAAAATTTTAATAAAGTCACTGATATTTTATGGCTTTTAATTTTTTTGTTGAATTCAAATAATTAAATGATCAGTAGATCATTTGGCTAGAATTTTTCATATTTTCAAGTTTATGTCAAAAGAACGTACTTGTTTTAATGGGTGGGCTTTTTAAACTATTAATGCCCAATCTTAATGTTTTTATCCATCATATCATCTAGTTGCATTTAAAATCCAATATCTTAAAGTATCATACATCAATTTGAGTGGCATAAATACAAAAAACATCATTTAAAGAAACAAAGAAGCTACTTAAAGAAGCACAACCAAGTAATGATGCGGGGCTTGCATCATTATTGCTAAACAATAAAAATGGCAAAAGAAAATATGTAGTTTCAAAACCTTAATAACATGATACCTAACTAGTATATTTGCAAGCATGACAAACATATCATGCAATTAGTCATAAGAAAAACAATGCTTAAAATAGAATGCCAGACCATGCTAATACAAAGGGACAAGAATTATAGCTACATGTTAACAAATTGTGCCATGGAACTTTAAAAGATCCCTAGTGTGTACCTGATGCCTTTCTTTCCATTTAGGGAAAAAACTTCTACCTAGGAGTTCGAATATGTGATCTCTCATTTCATCATTAGTCACAAGCAAACACCTGAGTTTAACCGCTGCATAAAGCCAATACCTGAATTAAAAAACTATTCGTTACATAAATACAAGGATGACAAAAATTAGAAATAGGGCAATAGAATGAGATCGCCTTGTCTAATTATAAAAAGAAAAGAAATATGATAAAGAAGTTACATAACAAACTGAATTGTCCTGAATAAATAGACAAAAGTGCAGTGAAGGCGCGTGTTGGAGTACATCATACAACATAGTTTAGTTTTACCAATAGATTAATGACTATACATTACAAAGGCTTTCAACAAAACATTTGTCAAGAAACGGGGTGAAGAGTCATAACAGGAGGAACAAAGTTTTCCTCATCAAATACAATGGCCTTTAAAAGTTAACAAATCCAAATTTAATAGGATGCAAAGCCAAAGCAAATAGATGTAAGAAAGATATAGATAGACAAGTTGAGAAATAAAAAAATGATAATGGTAAAATGAATTTGTTGCAAACTAAGAAAAAAGGATTGAGAAATGATTATATTGAAAGATAATGAGATTAGCGCCTATTGAATAAAAGGTGACAAAGAAAATTGAAAAGTTATTCGGGCATATACAGAAACCAATAAAAGATGTGCCAAAGATAGGTAGATCAAACTAGTAGATGCCTAGTTGGATAAAGAAGAATAAAAGGGCATACTGAAGATAGCTTGGATAAAAGTTTTGAAAAATGATATGGAAAAAATATTTTAATACCTCTCATAGTGGATAAAGAATGTGAAAACATAAAGACACTCCAAAATAATTGAGATAGAAAGAGAACTTCAAAATAGACTGTTATAGGCTAGTTGTAGATAACAATTGTAATTAATAAGAACTTCACTAGTATACGTGAAAAATTAAAACAACAGAGTAAATTTTAATGGACTTAGCTTTGTAAGACAAAGTTAAGTATATGATTCACAACATTAATGAGTATAAATTGATAATTATCAATCACTATTAAAAGTTCTGTGTGTGTGTGTGCGCACATGTTCTAAATATATGTATATATGTATGTATATACATATATATGTATGTATATGTATATATGTATGTATATATGTATGTATATGTATATATGTATGTATATATGTATGTATA
>NW_018164644.1:2312528-2348625 GCF_001263595.1 Phalaenopsis equestris | reverse complement strand
ATATATATATATGTATATATATATATATATATATATATATATATATATATATATATATGTATATGTATATATGTATGTATACCGATGGCGTTTGATTTCTCCTTCATTCGCATTTGATTCTTTGAGAGGGGCTCGCAACTCATTTTGTCGATTCTTGCTACGGTCTGCGTGTATCGTCGGTTGCAAATTGGCTCACGTCTGCGTCGGCGTGCGGGTTTCAACGCTCTGCTTCTGCGCCCGACGGTTCATTCATTTTGTTTCGACGCTTCATTTGTTTGCGTCTACGCCCGCGCTTCTCTCCGGCCTGACAGCAACAGTCTTCTGTTTGCGTCTGCGTTCGTGCTTCTCTTCGACCCGACAACAACAGTTGTCTGCTTGTCAGGAACACGCTGCAGGTGAATGGCGGCACATCTCCTTGCTATGATGGCATTTCCTTCTTCTATGACTGAACCGCCAAAGGCCTTCTTTGTCAACGTGGTGGGTAACTCTCAAGTGGAGTCCGCAGTGGTATTTCCCTCATGCTATAAGGATTGTCGCGGGATTGTCGCGATGGTACAGATTGTCGCGATGGTACAGATGATTGTCCTTTTGTTAAGAAGAAAAGTAGAAAAGATGAAAAAGAAGCAATTTTTTTCTCTGACTCAGAAATTGCTACCCTGACGGAAAAATTCAAGTTTGCTCTTATTGGAAAATTTCAGTGGGGGCACCCACCTATGGAAGTTATCAGAAAGAGTGTTGATGATCTTAACCTGGCAAGTGGAAAGTGAGACTCATGAACGGGAGACATACGTTGATTCAACTAACCTTGGCTGAAGATTACACCATGATTTTCTCCAAAAAAATATATTAATATCGCAGGTTTATCAATGAGTTACTCAAGTGATTACCTGATTTTGACCCAAATCATAAACTCTCACTGTACCGATATGGTTTAGTCTACCTGGTTTTGACCTCATTTTTAGTGAGGTCTTAGTCTCCTACTCTTAGAACCTAGGATATTAGGAGTTCTTATTGACCATCCTAGCGAACTAGCAATGGAGCCCACCTCCCGTAGAACTTCAAGTCACTTCTTGACTCATTTTTGTGAATAACTCGCATGAGTGATTCCAAGCACTCAACTTCTAGTTATAAGGGCTAAGGACCAACATGTAGAGGGCCCGAAAATGAGTTCCTATCGGATCAAACAGCCTTAGGTGAACCCTTTGTGACTCGATTACTCGTGAACGCTGCAATTCACGCACTCACTGCACCACACACGACTTTAACTTGAATCGACTCGCCCGTCGGCGGACTCGCCCGTCGGCGAACTCGTCCGGATGACCCCGGATGACGAAACGGACTGCATGGATTCGTCCAGGACGTCGAATTTAGCTAGGAAGAACACCTGCATTGTTATGGTTTCGCGCGCGAGCCACTACCACGGATATCGATGCATATTTTTTTTCAACGATGCGCGGGCTCGGGTTCGATTCAAGCTGGACATGGGCTAAGCACGGGCTAATTACTTCAGCTCAAAAATTTCAAGATTCAAAATTTAAATTTTAAATTTATCATTTAATTTCCCCGATAAAGCTTTTCCAATTAAGCTATTCAATTCCCCTCCAAAGCTTAGCTTTGAAGTAACGGTTCGCTCACATTCGGCTATACTAATTGGCCTCGATAGAAACAGAAGGATGGATGGAAGCACGCCTGCTCGATCCCGTCTCTGCATTTCGCCTCTTCCTCCTCTGCCTCTCCCGAACTCCTGATCATCTTCCGCTCCGCTCGCTCCTGCTCCCGTCTATTTTTGTTCTCTCGTGCGATTAGCTCCGCTCGCTTCCCCCCCCCCCCCCCCCTCCACCACCCCCTCCACACCCCAACACAAACACAACCCCACTCCAACCCCCACCTCCACAAACCAACCACCATACACCACCACCTCCACATCTGCACACAAACACATCCACCAATACAAACACATCCACACACTAACACCTCCACACACCAACACATCCACAACACTGTCAACACAAATGCATCAGTACACCAACACCTCCACACACAACACCACTACCACCACCTCCACAAACAAACAATGCAACACACCAACACATCAACAAAATTACTGTCATCACCTCCACACGCACGCCGAATCCCCTCGCCTCTTCTACGAACGTCGAAACCCTCGCTCCTCTCTGCGAACGTCGAAACCCTCGCTCCTCTTTGCGAATGTCGAAGCCCTCGCCTCTCCTCTGCACTGAAATACCGAAGCTTGGCTCCCCCTTCTCCAATTTAAGTTGCAGCGCCCCAACTGCTGAAGAGATAAACAGAGGCTTCCAGCGCAGGTAAAATCTCAAAACCCACCCAATTAATTTTTTTAAAGGATCTGACTGCGAGAAAAGAATCAATCTCTTACCCCTATGAGGTTATCTATATATGATTATTGATGAGGAGCATGAAACATGAAACATTTCATCTTCAGTAATTATTTTGTTAGTGCCAAGCTTTAATTTTTTTTTTACTAATTGAGTTAACTCATTACCGGCACTGCGAATGTTAATTGCTTTACCTTGTGTCATTTGCAGAATGGTTTACTCAGATTTATACAGCTGTCCTCTTTCATGGATTCTTGTTCCCTGTTGCTTTCAACATGTTGACATACATACCTCTAAGAATATGGTTAAAGAGAATTATGTCTCCACGCCTTAAATTATTTGTTATTATTTTTCCAAAACTAATTGTGCCTTGCATTGGACGAAGCCTAGTTCAATTTGATTATGTCATATTGTCTAGATAATGTCTAAGTTATGAACTACTCTGTTTAGGCAACTGTTCTTTTTACAATTGTATTGTTGGGGTACAGATATTTCTTTTCATGCTTCATAGCTCCTATCATTTCATTTTTGATCAGTTTACTGGTTAAGATGATTCAATAATTGTGAACATGTTATTTTTGATGAATTCATACTTCAACTCTTGTTTGGCAACTGGAAGTGAGCATGAATGCATTTGACCTGTGATAGTAAAGGTGATGTGAAGAGTCTTCTTTGAAGTGGTTGACATTACTGGTTTCCATTATCAATTTGCTAGAGTTAGCATGTTTATCCTCTTCAGTTCTTACATGCCACACGATTCTGATGCATTTACTTGCTTAACACAAGGTTTTCACTTGCATACATATATAACGTCCAGTTCTTATGAGTTTACATGTCCCACATTTGGAACTTGAATACTTGCATGTGTGACAAAGGAATTCTTCTGTTGCATACTATACATTGTTTGTAGATGGTTTAAACATAATTTCTTGAGGGTTGGTCTACCTACTATTTTGGGGGCATTAAACCCATCATTTGGCGGCTTCCCTTGCTCGATACTTTTACTGTTTTTGGAGTCATTTCGGGTGCCGATTTTGGACTGAGTGCCCATTGTATAGAGCTGTTTGAAAGTGTCATTGTGGGTTGTACTTTTTGGTTCCATTTTGTGGCTTTTTTGTGTATTGTGGGTTGTCATTGTCGGTTGTACTTTTTGGTTCCGTTTCATGGCTTTTGGGCTGCACTTTGTTAGTTTATTTGGTGGTTTTTTAGCTTTATTTTTTTTTTACTCTGAATTGTGGAACATTCGGGCCGATCAAAACACTGTTTTGAAACAGATTTAAACACTCTTCTCAGCGGTTGATTTAATTATACTTTTTGAAAGAAGTTAATTTTTTTTTTAATGTCAATTTACTTGTTATTTCGTTCATTGGCTTTGTTAGTTTTGGAAGTGGGTCGGCCTTCTTCTTTTTTCGTTTGTTTTGTTATTTTTGTTAAATGGTTAAGTCATAAAGATGTGTGTTGTTGTGGAAAACACTTATTTGAGGGTTAAATGTCTTAAATCACTTTAAACACAAGTTAAAACATAGGCTTCTAGATTTTTAGGAGCACACCCTAGATGAGAGCCAATTCACCTAGTCTTCAGTGTAGGCTTCCTAGAGCTTAAGCACACACCCTAGGTGAGAGTCCATTCACCTAGCCCTCAGTGTAGGCTTTCTAGATTTTAGGAGCACACCCTAGGTGAGAGTCCATCCACTTAATCCTCAGCATAGTCTTCCTAGATTTTAGGAGCACACCCTAGGTGAGAATCCATCCCCCTAACTCAGTGTAGGTTTCCTAGATTTTAGGAGCATACCCTAGGTGAGAGTCCATCCACCTAATTCTCAGCATACACTTCCACTTCCTAGATTTTAGGAGCAAGGTGAGCGTTCATCCACTTAATTTTTGAATAAATAACTAAACTTGGCACTTGACCCTGATTCACAAACTGATCAAGACACTAGACATCAGGATGCACCGAGACATAGTTCATGTTTCCTTAATTAAATCAACGGTGAAATTCTCTCAATGACTTAACCTACAATGAAACTCAGTGTATCGGGATTTGAGCTTGAATATTACATTCAAATCCTCCTGGCAATTGGAGAAATTTCTTAACGCCACATATGGATCATTGGACTAGGATAAGTCTAGGGTCTAGGTGGCGAGGGCGATGACGACAATATACGAGATTAGATTATTATAATAATATCTCCTACCTCAAGTATCTTCAATAAGAAAGAGGGAAGGATCTATGATACTATTTGTCGATTCTTGGTGGGATCGTTGCCCCCGACACTCTTAGGTTATCAGTAGTTCTAGCACGATTAGAGTGACTAGTCTGTGGACTGTACGACTTTACAAAATATTTACAAAAATAAAAATAAAAAATTTCTTTTTGCATGATAATAAGACCTCTGCATAAAAAAGACTGGAACAAACTTTTGCATGAGTTGCATGAGAATTTTTCTATGAAAATTTATAAAGATCCACGATTTGTCACTTGGATTGAGGTTAAGTTCTGTCTTCTGTAGATTGTCGGGCTGGTAACTCTTGTTCAAAAATCGGGAAGCACACAGTCCAGCTCCGGCCCCCCACTTTTACTAATGTCTTACACTCAGTCCTGATCTTTCATATGTGGCTAAGGGTTTATTTTGCTCGTGATTTTTACGACTCATTTTTCTATCTATTCGTGTTGAGTTTTCTCGCCTTGTATTTTTTTTGCGAGTTTATTTAAGTTTGTCGCAAGTCATACTACGCTCGTAATATTAATCACACAACAGTAGCAGATGCTCAGGTACGCTTTTACAGTTTATCACCAACATTTTACTTTGCTGCATTTTACTTTTCAAATACGTTTTATTTACCTGAGATTTGATTATTTTGCATGCAAAACCAGAACTGAAACCAAACATTGACACTAAAGCTGTAAAACATAAACCCTAATCTCGAACACTTAAACCATGGAGTTATCGCTACAACAGGATTTTGGAGCCAACTTTGTGGACAGCACGACAAAAAGCTTGAATCGAGCGACAAGAAGATCTTCTTCAGCATTATCTCTTCCTAGCATAATAACAACCCATAGGACTTCGAGGTAGTTTGTCCAGCGCGACGTAAATCCTCACATCTTCTTTAGGCTTTTGTACAACCATGTTGTGCAGCGTAAGTTCTAACTCGCCTTAGGTTCCGAGGTTGTCGTGTGGCACGATGTAAATCCTCTTATCTCTGCGGGCTATTTGCATAATCGGGTATTATGCAAATGTAAGTCCCAAATAATAAAATTGACATGATTGAATAATTGAATAACATTTTCTCTAAAACATAGCCGCACAGTAAGATAGTTTGGGAAGTCATTGAGGTTTCGTCCGCAGAATCTGTGACATCTCCTACATTTTCCTTCCTTTGGATACTTGAAAATAATTGTTCCTATTTGAACCACTCTCACTTGTCTTTTCCACGTCCTACCGTGAAAACCTAAACTTTGAAATCTTGAAGACTAGTATCTTTGATCATTATCGACAGTTTTCTCAAGTGACTCCAGTCATTTGAGATGTAATTAACTATAAGGGTTTGCCTCCATAGGGAACTTGGAACACAGGTAAAATAAAACTTATTTAATCTTTGTATTAGATAGGGGAACTTGTCGGTCATATATAAAAAGTTCGCAGACCAAACGGATGCAAACAAAATGTTCGCAGGCCAAATGGATGTCACAAATCTCTTAGTTTGCAGGATTGGGTCTATCACCTTGGTCTACACTTATCTTTCGGGAGGGTGTAATATTCGCGGTATTGGGCACAATTATGCAAAATATTGGACGAATAAGATTCATTTGGTCTCATTTTTTTTAAATTAAAACATATTACTTTCAAACCTAAAAATATATATCTCTTTTATTAAATTAAATCTAAAAAATTAAATTTATTTTCATATCCATATTTTCAAATAATCATCAAAACGAAAAGTTGACCGACACCTGGTCTCAAGCAGCATTTTTTTCACCATAAGGATTTTTACTCTATTGGGGTTATCCTTGGGGACCCTTTGAAGCTAGATTTGTCTACTTTCAACCTAACCAGACCTTTTGTGGTCATAATACTTGTGAAAAGGATATTACTTTATCTGATATTACTAAAGTCTAGCTGGGCACAACCCATAATGGATATTGACAACAAATCGTCATGAAACACAAACCCCCATATTATACTCACTATAAGATGTTTAGGCATATCCTTAATAAATGCCACAGGTTCATTCCTAATTTGGAATCTAAGGTTCAAGTGAATAAGGATGGGTTTAACCCCACTGCTCTGAACATTTTAGTTCCACGTGGGGAGGATACTACCAGACAGAAGATGTTTGTTGCCCCTGTAGACCCCCCCAATGACACTGTTGTTACTATTACTGCGAGTGGTGTGATGTTGCACCTTCAAACCCCATAAAAAACAATACTGATGGAATATTAACTACAAAGGATAGTGTTCAGACTGATACTCAGGAGAACCTCGAAGCTCCCCTTCTTCAGGAAATATCTGATGTAGAGGCAACTCATACTTCACATATACTAGAACCTATTGTGGGTAATACGGTTGGTAATCCTTCTGCTTCAGCTCTACCACCTCATCAGACTGATTCTTCGGATGAGGAATGACAGGTTTACACTTCCAGGAGGAAGAAAAAGAATGGAGATCTACTTGAGCTCAGGAGTCTTATGGATGATGTTTTGGTTACTTCGGGTAATGGTACGCACCTTACCAATCTATTAGCTGGATCCCTTTTGAGAACTAGAGCCAGAGGCAGGACTAGATTAAGATGACCCTCAGGTTTTGGGGTTTTTTTATTTTTATATGTACTCGTTTTTAATTTTTTTGTGTGTTGTACCGTGTAGATTGGGTGCCTAATTTTAGGCCTACCCATAGAACCTATCTGTATCTTTTCTCTTTAATATATTAGCCCTCGGACTTTTTTCAATATATATATATATATAGAGAGAGAGAGAGAGAGAGATAGAAGCATCTTAGATACATTACTAGGGATCCACATAGATATATAGCTTAAAGGCAAAATTTGAGTAAATAAAATAGAGAAATCCCAGAAATATATCATGAAAAGAGATAATAAACATAAAGTTTATAAAACAATATTCTTTGAATTCAATCTTTGGACTATAACACTAATTAAAATATGTGCAAAAATATTTAAACAAAATAGAGTTAATTGTCAAGATCATTATGCAATCCATATATCATTCCAAACTAATCTTTTGATCACTTTATTATTCCATATATTATTCCAAACTAATAATATTATAATTTATTATTTTAAAACTAAAAATATGCCTAAGGAGTGGAGGAAGAGTATTTTGGTCCCCATTTTTAAGAATAAAGGGGATGCACAAGAGTGTGCAAATTATAGAGGAATTAAGTTGATGTGTCCTACTTTAGAATTATGGGAGAGGGTAATTGAACATAAGTTAAGACGTATTACAAAGATTTCTCATAATCAATTTGGATTTATGTCGGGCAGGTCTACCATGGAAGCTATACATTTATTGAGAAGGTTGATGGAGAAGTTTAGAGATAATAAGGAAAATTTTCAGTTGATTTTTATTGATTTAAAAAAAACTTACAAGAGAAATCCTTTGGAGAGTTCTTGAGAAGAAAGGCGTTGATATGACTTATATTCAAGTCATTAAAGATATGCATGCTAGAGTTGTTACTTGTGTTCAAACTAAAGGAGGATTGACCAAACATTTTCCTATTCATGTTAGCTTACATCAGGGATCGGCTTTAAGCCCATATCTTTTTACATTAGTTATGGATGGTCTTACTGGACATTTACAGAAGGGTGAACCTTGGTGTATGTTTTTTGTTGATGATATCCTTCTCGTGGATAAGACGAGAGAAAAAGCCCAGGAAAAACTTGAATTATGGAGGTCAACATTGGAGTCTAAAGGTCTTCATTTGAGTGGAACTAAAACTGAATACATGGAAAGTAATTTTAGTAGTAGTAGCTCTAGTGACAGAAGTGTAACTTTGGGTGATCAAATTATCAAAAGGTGTGAACGATTTAGATATCTTGGGTTTGTTGTTCAAAGCGATGGTCATATAGATGGGGATGTTAATAGTAGAATTCAAGTTGGTTGGTTGAAGTGGGGGAATGCTTCGGGCCTTTTGTGTGATAGAAAAGTATCGCTTAGACTGAAAAGAAAATTTTATAAGACGATGGTGAGACCTGCAATGTTCTATGGCATTGAATGTTGGCCTTTAAAAGAAAAGCATAATACTAAGTTAAGTGTTGCCGAGATGAGAATGATTAGGTGGATGAGTGGCTTTATACTTAGAGACAAAATGCGAAATACGTGATAGAGTTGGTGTAGCTCCTGTGACGGCAAAATTAGAAAAGTCGTCATAGATGGTTTGGTCACATTAAGCATCGACCATCTGCTTATCCAATTAGGAGAGTAGATTTTTTAGATTCGACTTATGTTAAGAAAGGAAGAGGTAGACCTAGGAAAGAGGTATTTATCAGAACTAAATGAAAATATGACACTAAATAGGACGCAATGGAGAAAAAAGATTCATGTAGCCGACCCCACGTAGTGGGATTAAGGCTTTGTTGTTGTTGTTGTTGTAATCTTTTGATCACTTAGGAATGTTAAACAACCCATAAATTGTCAAAATCAACTTGAATGACATAATAAGAGAATAATATTAACTTGGTGCAAGATGAACTCCAAGTCCAAGAAGACAAATATGATAACATATTTAAGAACACCTATCATCCGTGAACCTGTCTATTTTGATTACATCGTGTTATGTAGCCTTAAGATATTGTTCCATGAGTTACCATTTTGGTACGTGGAATATAAGACTATTCAAGAATCTTAATGCAAGGATGTCATTTTATGCCAAACTATAATGAAGCTTTGGTTAAAAAATCATTTCTAGTGTATTCCAGAGGTCCTTGTTTCAAGTCATGGAAACAACGAATAGGGGTACCGTTGAGTAAAGCAACCCTCCCAAGATCCTGCATTTATGGGAGTTCCAAGCAAGGGTTACGCCTTCTATTTAATGCTCACCTTATAGAAGGTTCTTTCCCCTTTTGTAACAAGCTTATGAATACACATTAGACCTTAATATTTTCAAAACTATCCTACCATCTAGGAACTTATCAAGCTTAATTTGATTTGAAACTATCCCATGGTAACTACTTCATATCCATTGAGATGTATCTTCTTCTGCAACAGTGCTTACCAATTAGAAGCACTTGTACTAGAAGCCATACGTATAAGAGAATCAGCAAGGCTCAAAGAATTAACAATTAAGTTAATCCTATTAAGCATTTATAGGCTTCTTTATAGCATTCAAAAACGACAAAGTGTAAAATGTATAAAAAAAACTCAAATCAATAGAATTCTCAAGAAATTTATGAAATATTCCAACGGAGAGATGATGTATGTTTGTAACTTGATTTTGATCAACAGTTTACCAAGCTATAATTTGGAACAAAGGGAATCTTATATGAAATTGCAGTTCTACCAAGAATGCCTTTTTTTAGTCGTATAACATAATTGCAACCTAAAAGAAAAAATAAAAATAGAATTTAAAAGGGCACTATGCCCCAAAAGAAAGAAAGTTAAAAAAAACTATTGCCGGGAAGGATAGATTAGCTCATCTTCTAGGCAAACTCGAATTATTAATGTAAAGGGAAAGTGGGAAACAAAGTTATTTAAATTCAAATCCCAACCAATTCAATCATTGTATGTGTTACTTCAAACATAGAAGGAATGTACACTTGCCGATGCTAGGCAGGTAAATTTGAATATGTGTTTCCTTATAGTTCACTTAAGCAGGGTTCTTTAAGGAGAAGCTTGTAAGCACTGAAAACTCGTGCCCCAAACCCTCATTGAGCTTTTGTATTAGAAAATAGATTGAATTGTAGATAAAACACTACCCAGAAATTTTTCCCTCATTTTATGAGGAGTTATTTATTTGGGATTCAAGGTTTTGCATATACCCAAGCCCCTATAGTTAATTACCTCTCCCGATAATGGAAGAGCATTTTAGATTAAGGTTGACCATTAAACACTAAATATTCAACGTATAGTAGTAATAGACATGATTTAAATTATAAATTTCATCACCTTGAGCTTGAGCAAATGACAAGAGAAATGATGACGAACTGGTTTAGCCATCCTGAATCATCGTGGTCCCTGATCTACTTACTTTGAGGAGGTAGTCAACCCAATCTGATAGAAAGATTATTGTCAGCAACCATATGTTATGTCTTCTTAAAGATGCTTGTAGATTTGGGATGGATATTTGTCTAAGGGACAAATTTAAATTGTCATTAGATAACAAAAAACTTTAAGTCAATCAAATGTACTTATGGTTCACAACAAAAATAGTAGAAAGTCGTTGGGTAACATATGGGTCATTTGGCGACAAATAACCCGATCAGAAGACCCTGATTGCAACTGCTACTTTTTTTGTGAAGCTGTTGGGCAAAACAACACGAAAAGAGGACTCGGACCACATCCTTGAGGGTTTGAGAGTGTTTCGAGTGTAAGTATTGTGATACACTCAATGTGGCATTCAATCTTTGTGGGTTAAAGTCGATCAAAAGTTTTGCTACCCTCTACAAACTATTATGGATTGTGAATGGAGTTTGTTATAATTTTTTTAGTGAGTGATTTTAATATGTATGTTTCGATTTGTTACTTTGAAAATTTTGATTTGAAATACTTTATCTGAAAATTGACTCCTCTAGTTGAGATTTTAAATCAACACAACCATCATTGATGATTTGATTATTTGATTTGAACACTCTTACTTGCAAAGAATTTGATTTAAGATTGACACATTATTGAATCTGGACTTTATCAACTCTATCTTACTTCCAGAGGATAAGATTCATAATTTATATCATATGAGTTTATTAAAGCATGCATTGAAAGTTAGTTTTGAAAATAAACCTCTCCGGTTGAGATTTACTATCAACACGACTATCATCAGGAATTTGGGTAATTTAAATCAGTTAGTTGTATTTTATTTGAAATTTGACATTAAATATCTCTAAAATATTAGTCTCTCTAACTTCAGTCCTAATAAATAAGATGATCGAACTACGTGACTTAGACTTATAAATTTGTATACTTATTATTTGGATGTTATTAAAAGAACAAAACTCGTCCACTCTGACCCTTAAAAAAAGGAGAATACCACTTTATAGATAATATGATTCATTTGATTGCTTTTCAAAACAAGGACAATTTGAGTATAAGCCTTCATTCTAACCCCTGGCAATCTTCTCAAACCATTCAAATTTAAATATTTAGTCCATTTAGTGGAGCACGTGCAAACATCTTAAACTTGATTTTAGATTAACCTGCGCAACATTCTCATGTTTTCTAATTGAAAATTTAGCAAACATATCAAAGCACATGCAAGATTTGAAAATTAATTTTACGCTAGTCAGCACAAGATTTTCAAACTATTTGTAAAAGCATTTAACACTTTGGCCAAAGCACAGGCAGCCATTTAATTTCATATATTTGACTATTCTAGATAATTTCGCATGTCTCAAGATAATTTGCACGTTTTTAAAGCAAGAAGTAAATCAAGAATTAATTTAAAGGACAAATAGAAGACTGGAAGTTATATAAATTTATAATATTTGAATAAATGTGTTGGTGCATGCACAAATTCCTTTTAAGCTTTTGAAATATTGTCTTTTGTTCGTTTGTAAACATATTGTAAATTCGATCGACCCAAATTTGATAGTTTATATGCTAATTCATCTTAAATGATATACATAAAATTTAATTTTCATTTTCTCAAATGATCGTCTTCTATTTGCTCGCGAATTAGAATTACAGATTCAATGGCGATTGAATGAGATTTAATAGTTGACATAAGCATTCAAAAATAATATAGGATTAATAAAAATAAGAAAGGATTATTTGCATTAGCCTTTAATAAGTTGAATTTTATAAGGATTGAATTAAACATTGTATTCAAACATTGAATGATTTATTAAAATTTAATTTAATTATTTTTTATTCAACTTTAATCATTATACTTCATTGAACATAAAGTGCATTTCATCTTAAACATTCATTAATTTTATGATTTACATTTTTTTTTTATATTATATTAAAGTTCAATTTAGTGGTATTAAGGCTTTGTTGTTGTTGTTGTTGTTGTTGTATTAAAGTTCAATAGTCCAAACAATCCAAAGTTTAAGTTATGTTTGCAAGATTAAATAATTTATATTTTTAAATCATTTGTGAGTAAATATTTCATATTTTGAATTACTTTGTAGTTTAAAAAGTCCAATTCTTGAATTATTTTGTGCAAGTTGAAAAGTTTAAATTTCAAAGTATTTTGCAAGTCCAAAGGACCATTTTTTAATTATTTTGCAGGTTCAAAAGTCCAATTTTGAATTATTTTGCAAGTTCAAAAAGTCAAAATTTAGAATTATTCTCTAAGTCCTCACATTCTACTTTTTAAGTTTAATTTTGCAAGTTCAAAAGTTCAAATTTAAGCTTTTTTTGTAAATTCATAATTCAAATTTTTTAGTCATTTAACAAGTTCAAATAACCCAAAAATTCTAAGTCATTTGCGCGTCTAAGAGTCCAATTTTGAATTATTTTGTAAATTCGAAAGACCTAATTTGAATTATTTTATAAATCCAATTGGGCCACATTTTAAGTCATTTTAATATATCCAAATGATCCAAATTTAAGTTATTTTTGTAAGCATCATGGTCCAATATTAAGTATTATTAAAAGTCCAAATTCACCCGAGATTTAACAACCTTCTCACAACACCCCTGCTTAAAGGCATTAGCGAGAGTGTTAGTCTGCCCAACTATCTATAAGACATTTTGATTAGAGTCATGAGTGTCATAATCCGGCCCGACGTATAGAATTAACTAAGGAGAGTGCAGCAATATGATGCTATTAACATCTAACTATCCACATTTTGAAAATTTCCAACACATATAAAAGAGTCACTAATCCACAAAATGTAATAAAATCTAAAGCATCCAAAAACAATAACATCCAAAGACAACATCTCAAGCTAGTACTAAACAGTATATCAATATCTAAAACAAACACTAAAAAGAAACTATCAAAAAAAAACTAGCAGCAGCGGTTCTCTTCCGGTAAACAAATTTTCTCCTATCATGCATAACAACCTAAAACTTTCATTCTCCTTAAATAAAGCATTAATTGCAACCATAAGTATAACTTAATGAATAATTATAATCTATTATGCATTAATTCTTATGTTATGCTATGCATGAATGACCAAAAGAAAATGCATTTTATTTCATTAAAACTTTAAATTTATCCATTCACAATTCATTTTAAGTATTTATCATTTTTAACATTTTTAGTAGTCATCAAAAGATTACCATCATGCTCGAAGGTATCCTAAAAAATGTACCCTCAAATTATACTTGGAGGCACACCTTTGACATTTCTTTTAATGTGTCAGGGTACATTGCGTCCCATGTCTGTGTCATCTGAGAGTAATTTTGCACGACTTAAATATTTATCTTTTATTTCATATAAATTTAAAATGATTTAAAATGTACTTTCATCTGTCTGTTGTTTTTCTCTCGTTCCTTATACCATTTCAGACTTTCAACATGAAATTCATGAATGATGTACTGATTTCAATTTAATTAAACATCAATTTAATGCATAAAATAAAATAATCAATCATCTTTAAACGACTGATGTTAATGCTTAATTTGTTACTGCAGTTCTTGACTAGAACCTGTTAATTAAATGTGCATATGATTATAAGAATTCTGTTCTAAGAGAAAAACTTAAATATATCTAATGAAAAATAATTTAAATAACACAAATAACTAATTGTACCATTCATTACCTTAAAAAGATATGGTTTGCTTCTCTGCACAAGTCTCCTCTTTCCTCCCCTCAAGTACATCCTGGTTAAAGTAAACTTTATTTTAACATTATGTGTGTGTGTGTACACACAACATTTGGTTAATTTATTTATATTAAATATGAAGATCGATCCTCCTCCTAACTCGCACACTCCAACTTCTCCTTCGAGACTGCAATCACTAATTGTTAGTCCTGATTTTAATAAAAGTTGTCAATAATTTTATTAAACACACCCAAACATTATAACACATACATATAAAAATATAAATAAATTTATTTATTAAAACCTCAATTATACCTCATAAACTTTCGGTCTAACCTAACTCACACAAGCTCAACAAGAGAGATCCTTCCCTTCTTCTCCTTCAGTCGTAGTTCGTCCCAACAGAGTACGCTAGGCTTATTCCTCCTCTGTCCTTCGGCCTCGATTCAATCCAGAGCCGCTCACACACGATCTTTCCCTCTCTTGATCTCTCTATTTTTCTTTCTCTCGATCTCTCCCGCTCCGCTGTCTCTTGCTCGTTCGCTTTTGATCGATGGTTCGAATGAAGAGAAGATTGAACGATAGCGACATGTTTGATCCAAGGGGATGTGTCTCCTCTAATTGCAGGTATTCGTTTATTATTATTATTATGTTTTTTTTTTGTTATTAAAATCTCTCATCCCTATAAAATTTTCCTCGAAATTTGAATATATTTAAATACAACAACAAACATACCTCGACAGAAAAGTTGTGGATATCTTTCTTGCATCTCAAAAACTTTCTCCCAAGTAGCATCTTTCTCAGATCCATGCTTCCATAAATTCTTCACAAAGGGGATCTCTCTGTTCCGCAGCTTCTTCACATCATAATCCAATATCCTTTCAGGCTCCTCAATACAAGTTAAATTTGATTTAATATCAACAGAGTCTGCTATCACCCTACTAACTTCATCTGTAATATAATTTTTCGGTAAAGAAATGTGGAAAACATTATGTTGTTAAAGCTAATTTGTAAGCCACCTCCCCAATTCTCTCCACAATCTCAAATAGAGTGAATACAAACTATCCAACTTCAAACACAATAGGTCTGTGTTTGGCATCGTAATATTTTCTCTGTCTATCATGTACTGCATCAATCTGTCTTTAATCAGTCTAATCTTCTCAGTAGCATCATCCAGCAATCAGCTTGAAGAATCTTTCTTTCACCTGTTTCAGCCCAACATAGATATGTCATGCACTTCCTTCCATACAAGGCTTCATATGGAGTCAACCCAATACTAATGACATATGTGATTCCCAACCTTCTCCAAAGTCAAGAACACATAATAGTAAATCTTTCATAATCTGAATAGTCATCTCTGACTGACCATCTGTTTAAGAGTGAAATGTTGTACTGAAAGTCGGTCGAGTACCCAAAGCTTCCTGAACCTTCTTCCATAAAATGGAAGTAAACTTGTTATCTCTATCAGAGACCATAGACTACGACATTCCATACAACCTCACAATTGGTCCAAGTATAATTTAGCAATCTTCTCAACTGGACCTGTCGGTCTAATAGAAAAGAAATGAGCAGATTTAGTTAGTCTATAAACAATTACTCATATAGCACATGACTCTAACGTGATTTCGGCAAACCAAAAACAAAATCCATTGCAATCTCCTCTCATTTCCACTCTGGAATTAGTAAAGGTTATAACTGACCTCTAGGACGCTGATGCTTTGCCTTCACTAGCTGACATGAAGAGCACTTGGTCACAAATTCTGCATTTCTCTTTAATCCTAGCCACCAAAATGTTTCTTTGATATCCTAATACATTTTATTGCTCCCTGGGTGAATGGTGTAACTAGATAAATGCGCTTCCTCCAAAATTGTCTGCCTGAACCTGCTATATAACCTTCTAATCTGGAACATAAACTCTACATTTATACCTCAATAAACCATCCTAATCTACCACATATCTCTCTGAATTGTCTGACTGAACCTGCTATAGAACTTTCTAAATATTGTTATATCTGGCTAAAGAATCTCCAATTCTGTCATTTAGAGTTTGTTGCATTGTCAACTCGTATAATTGAATTATGTTGTCACACCAGAATCAGCTATAGATAACTTCAAGTTCTTCTGATCTTTAATTAACTGCTCCTGCTGAGTAAATAAAAAGTTCAAATTACCTAAAATTTTTCAACTCAATGAATCTGCCACCACATTTGTCTTTCCAGGATGATATTGAATATATAAATCATATCCTTAAGAAATTTAAGTCATCTCCTCTACCTCAGATTCAAGTCTTTCTGAATGAAGACATATTTCAAACTCTGACGATTACTGAAAATACAACTAATACCTTGAGTGCAAATAGAACTGTAGAAAGCTCTAAGTCATGCATGGGATAGTTTATTTCATGTTTCTTCAATTGTTGTGAAGTGCATGCAATGGCCGTACCATGATGCATATGTACACAACCCAAACCCCTCAAAGATGGATTATTGGAAATTTGAAGCCCATCAAAACCCGAAGGAATGGCTAATAATTGAGCAAACATTAAACATGTCTTCAACTTCTACATAGCCTCCTCACAATGAGCTAACCATTCAAACTTCACCGTCTTTTGAGTCAACCTTGATAATGACATAGCAATCTGTGAACATCCCACGACAAATCTCTTGTGATAACCAATTAGGCCTAGAAAACTCCTGACCTCGATTGGCAGTAATAGGTCTTGGCCAATTTGCAATCGCCTTAACCTTATTCCGATCCATAAATATGTCGTCTCCACTAATAATATGCCAAAGAAAAACCACACTTTCAAGCAAAAATTCACATTTAGAAAATTTGGCATAAAGTGTATTCTAATTCCAAATCTACAATACATCAAGTAAATGATCTGTATGATTGGCTTCATCTCTTAAATACAGCAGAATATCATCTATAAAGACGATCACAAAAGTGTCCAAAAACTGTCCGAAGACCCTGTTCATCTTGTCCATAAAAACTGTTGGAGCATTTGTCAGCTCAAATAGAATAACCACGAATTCATAGTACCCATATTTGATCATGAAAGCAGTATTCGCTATTTCTTCTTCTCTAATCCTCAACTGGTGATAGTTTGACCTCATATCAATCTTTAAAAATACAGAAACACATTCCAATTGATCAAACAAATCATCAATTCTCGACAGTGGATGCTTATTTTTAACTGTGAGTTAATTCAAAAACTTATAATTAATGCACATTTTGAAGCTCTCATCATTCTTCATCACAAATAACACTAGAGCTCCACAAGGTAAGGTGTGGGTCTGATAAACTCTTTATCAAGTAACTCTTGCAATTGGCTCTTAAGCACCTGTAACTCCTTAATTGTCATTCTGTAAAGTGCCTTGGATACAGGCTCAGAACCTAGTAAGAGCTCAACACTGAAATCAATTTATCACAATGATGGTAGCCCCAGTAGGTCATCAAGGAACACATATAGATATTCTCTTACCACCGGAATATCACCCAAAAACTGTACTTCCTTAGAAGTATCTACTACATGAGCAAGAAAAACTTGACTTCCATGATTCAACAATTTAAAAGCTTTCATACAATTAATTTTGTCGATCCTCTGTCACCAGAAAATTTAACTTCTGCCTCCCATGGTATATTTATTTTGACGGTCTTCTTATCAGAATCAATAATCACAAAATTATATAAACATTCATTTCATGCCTAAAATGACATCAAATTCCATCAAAGGCGACAGATTAAATTGAATATTAAAACTCTTTCCACCAATCATAAGCTCCATCTCACATGATTGATCAACTTCAACAAAAGTGTCATTTGACATTCTAACTGGCAGCAACACAGCCATTGAAAGAATATTCTATCACATCGCTTTAGCTAATTCATCAGTTATAAATGAGTGCGATGCCCCTGAATCAAATAATACTCTTATCGGTTGAATTTGAAGATATATGATATCTATCATTAAAATCATTATTTTAAACATTTAGATTAATCTTATTTCAATTTAAATTTGTGCTCGTTTTATATATGCAATGACAAGAATCATAAGATGCTTAAAGTGCACTAATTAAAATTGTTAAGAGACAAATACTTGTGATGGCGTCAGGGGAGTCCTTAGATTCATGCTACGAAAGAGCATATACTCTGGGTTAAACATTTTGTTGAGTCTAACCTGCATTTTGGCACTGAACTTGAAGATTCAGTTTCTCTCGGTCTACCATAACTCCTCCTAAAACCTGTTGAAGCTCCTGACCCAACTTAGGGCAATTCTTTGCCATATGTCCTAATTGGTACCACCAAAAGCAAGTGTTGGATCGATATAGACACTCGCCCTTCTGAGACCTTCCAAACTTGTCATATTTCTTCACTTCAAATTGAGTGTAAACGTTGTTGGATCTAGTCTTCTCAGCACTTATACCAACTGACTGAAAGGAGAAAGGACTGCATCTAAGAGCCCAAAATAAACCTAGGTCCCTCTGAATTTCTTCTAAATGTCCCTCATCTTCTGACTGAGGCGCATACCTTGAGAGCACGATGAATTCAGTTTCATATTGTATAACCGAGCGATCACCCTGTATCAACCTGAGTGAGACTGGACAAACCAGTCTTAAAAGATGCTCATGAACTCACCCCATTTAATCATGTGATTGGCTCTACCACCAAATTTCTCCAACAACTGTCCACACCACCATCTCTCAGTCTCTCCTTCTAGAGCAAATGTGGCCAGTGTAACCATCCTCTCTAAAGGACAAGACAATCCATCTAGGATCTTCTCTATCCACAATAACCAGTTATCAACATCCACAGGACCTCCTCCTCTAGAAAAAAGAGGTAGACTTATATCCTGAAATAATTTCAGGTACTTATCCATCTGACCACCTCCATTGGAACTGGCCTGAATCTGAGAGTTCTTAATCAACTGCGTTACTGTAGTCATGGTTTCAGTAAATGCATCAGTATTCACAATAACCTACGGGGGTGCATCAACTTCTAGAATATCATCTCTAGCTTCTTCCACCTGATTTTTATACTTCTGACATAGCATAAGAAAAATTATGATTATATAAAATTTAATTCGTTATCAATATTGCTTATGAATTAGAGTAATCATCCTAATGGCTCTTTTAGATCATGATCAAACCTAATTTCTTTGATACCAATTTTGTCACGACCAAACCTGGTATTTAGAATTAACTAAGGCGAGTACAGCGGTTGGACTTGTTTTAACATCTAACTATCCATATTTTAAAAACTTCCAACACATATAAAAAAGCCACTAATCCAAAAAGTGCAATAGAATCTAAAACATCCAGAAATAATAACATCCAAAGACAATATCTCAAGTTAGCAATAAACAGTATATCAATATCTGAAACAGACACTAAAGAGAAACTATTATAAAAAATATCTAACAACAATGGTTCTCTTCCGGTAAACCAAGTCTCTCCTATGAGACATAACAACCTAAAATTTTATTTCTCCATAAATAAAACATTAATTGCAATCATAAGTATAACTTAATGAGTAATTATAATTTAATATTCATTAAATTTTTATGTTATGTTATGCATGAATGACAAAAGAAAATATATTTTATTTCATTAAAACTTTAAATTTATTTCATCTCATTTCACTTTAAGTATTTATCTTTTAACATTTTTAACAGTCATTATAGGATTACGGTAATACTTGAAGTATCCTAAAAAATGAACTAGAAGGTACCCTCAAATTGTACCCGGAGATGCACCTTTACCATTTCTTTGAACATGCACAAGTACATTGCATCCCCTGTCAGTAACATATGAGGGTAATCTTGTATCATTTAAATATTTATGTTTCATTTTATATGAATTTAAAATCATTAAAAATATACTTTTGTCGATTTGTTGTTTTGCTCCAACTCCTTGTACTATTTCAGACTTTCAACATGAAATTTATGAATGACATACCGATTTCAAATTATTTATTGTGATCATTCATTTAATTAAACATCAATTTAATACATAAAGGAAAATAATCACTCACATTAACTTTAAATGATTGTTGTAAATGCTTAATTTCTCACTGCACTTCTTGACTAGTACTTATTAATTAAATGTACATATAATTATAATAATTTTATTCTAAGAAAAAAAAACTTAAATATGTCTAATGACATGTAATTAAAATAACACAAATAACTAATTATACAATTCATTGCCTTAAAAAAATTTGGTTTGCTTCCTTGCAAAAGTCTCCTCTTTTCTCTTTTAAATTTCAAAATTACAACTCCTCAACTTCAAGTACTTCTTGATTCAAGTAAATTTTATTTTAACATTATGTATGTATATATATATATATATATATATATAACATTTGGTTAATTTGCTTAACTTAAATATGAAGATTTACCTTAAAAGTTGTTCTGATTGATCCTCCCCCTAACTCTCACACTCCACCAACTTCTTCGAAAGTGCAATCACTAATTGTTAATCCATAATTTAATAAATCTTGTCAATAATATTATTAAACACACCCACACATTATAGAACATATTCATATAACAATATCAATAAATTAATTTATTAAAATCTCAATTATACCTTATAAAATTTCGCTCTGCCCTAACTCACACGAGCTCAGCAGCAGGGATCTTTCCCTTCTTGTTCTCCTTCAAGCGTAGTTCTTCCCAACAGAGTACTTGAGGCTTATTCCTCCTCTTTGCTTCAGCCTCGATTCAATCCAGAGCCGCTCACACACGTCTTCTTCCTCTCCGTCGACCTCGTCTTCCACTGCACGCAAGAACGGTAACAGTGCACGAAGCCGATCCTCCTCCCTTCCTCTCTGAGCAGAGCTTGGACTCAACTTCGAATGTTTTTTTCCTTCAATTTCTTCTTCCTCTTCCTCTGTGCGTGCTTGGTTCTTCTCCTTCGGTCTTGACCAACTCAACAAAGCAGCGCACGCAGAGGGTTCAACTCTCCTTCCTTCTCTTCCTCCACTTTGTCTTGTGAGAAAAGAACAAAGATTACCTTCTTCCACCTCCTTCTTCGGCTAGGGCACACACGATCTTTCCCTCTCTTGATCTCTCTATTTTTCTTTCTCTCAATCTTTCTCGTTGTTTCTTGCTTGTTCGCTTCTGTTTGATGGTTCGAATGAAAAAACGACCGAACGATAGCGATATATTTGATCTGAGGGGATGTCTCCTCTAACCGCCGATATCTGCTTATTATTATTATTATTATTATTATTATTATTATATTTTTCTTTTTACTTTCTGTTATTACAATAAGACACTGCGGTCGGGGAACAAAAAAGATAGTTTAGCTCACGATCTATAAGATGAGACAGGTCTTAAATGAACCTGCAAAAAGCCAAATACAAACACGCATTTTCTCGAACCAATATTTAGAGTTCCCTACATGGTACTTAAATTTCCTTGAACAGGTACTACTCAAGTTTTCAAAAATGAGCACTTAGAAATTTCCCTGCTTTATGCAAATTTTTATGGACATTACCTAAATTTTCTTGAACAAGTACTTTAATTTGCCCAAATGAGTATTTAAAAATTTCACTTGCTTTTTATACCTTGTAAGCAAAATCGGTGAAGTCGGCAATGTTGAAATGTCATAATCGACGAAATGAAAATATATTTTATTTTTCTGATTTACATATATATAATATATAAAGTATATTAAAAAGAAAAGAAGGGGAGAGAATAATAGCTCGGGATAGTAAAGAGAATGGATTAAGGTCGGCAATAAAGTTAAAGTTATGACTGGATCTGATCACACTAGAGACAGAAAAAAAAGAAAGTGAGTGCTTTTGGTCTCAAGTTAAGCAACAAATAGAAAGTTAGAGTAGATTGGGGCACACGAGAGACAGCGGGAATGGTTTTTGTTTGCGAGCGGTGAAGAGAGATTTCAATCCTGTGTGTGGACCAAAGAGAAGGCTTCAACTTCGACAATAAGAAGCAGGAAGTGTGATTGGGTTGATCGCGAGGGAATAGGTTGGTAGCCTCATGTGCATGAGGAATGGCGAGGGCTTTTGTTTACAAATGGAGCGAAAGAATGAACAAGAAAATTTAAGTTTTTGAGGTCTTCGATGTGATCCCATCGATGACTTTAGAGCTAGCCATAGCCGCACCTTTATTGCGAAAATTTTGGTCACGAGAGATGAAACAGGTGAACTGAGAGGCTTCGACTTTGTCGGGATGGAACTACAAAACAAACAGGTTAGCATGCAAGTGTGGCTTAGTGGGGGGGATCGTGTGCAATTTTCGCATGCATCAAGGGCTTTGCAGATGACTAGGAGAGACGAAGAAGTGGTTTCAGTCTGACCATTCAAACCAAGAGCAGGAGGAATCTCTATGTATGGCTTGCAAACTGAAAGAACAGGAGAGAGATCAAGCTTTGTTTTGAATACACTTAGTGTTGGTGTAGGTATATGGGAATGAATGTAGCAGAACAATTCCGCCAAGAGATTTTACAAATCGAACCATCGAGAGTGAGAGTAGTTACAGGTTTAAATTTATTTTAATTTCTTTTTTTTTAATATATTTTGAAGATCAACAAACCTGAGCAAAAGGGTGCATAAATCTTTAATCCAAAAAAAGTGCTTGACAAAAGCATTTCAACTTTAAACATGATTATCCAATAATCAAACTTGGAGGGAGCTTTAAACATGATTCTCTGACAATCAAACTTGGAGGTACATGACAGACAAGTTCTTAAGAAATAAGGTAGGCATTGGTTTTTTTTATATTCTTAAACATATAAAAAAGGGCATCATGTACTCTTATGATAAATTTCATAAAACTGTAACTAGATCAGCTATGTTGTATAGATCCGAGCATTGAGACCTAGGAAGTTAGAGAATAATTGATTGATCTCTAGGCTCCGCAGACAACAAACATGAGTGATGATAAATGGATGCATGGCAAAATTATAAAATATAGCCCAAGAGATGGTCATATTAGAATAATAGTTATAATAATATATTTTTAAAATGAAGTAGTTAAAAATAAAGTGAGATAATTTGGACATGTAGAATGAATGATAAAAAATGCATCAATTAAAAAGGTGGATTAAATAAGTTCATGGCATAAGAAAGAAGATGAGAAGGAGATGGGGAACATACATAGAAGTTGTTGAATATGCAAAAAATATGTTAAATACCTCGTGATGCACTTTATATAGATGAATGCAAAATGTTGATCCAAAAAGCCCTAAATAGCTGAGATAAGGTTAATGATGATGATGGTTAAAAATGTTAATAAAACAATTTGGTACACCCAGATCTAAATAACGCTTAGAATTGAATAAAATTCCTATATATACCTTGGTCAAATGATAGTTAAACTATTATGTTAAATTATATAAGATCAAGGGTTCTTAGAAAGTACTTAATAATACATAAATCAGTAAAGCATAACAATGCTGACGTCTAGAGACGCCAAGATTAATATCTGCCAACCACTAAGTTATTTTCACTCATAACATTTCCATATTTGTTCTTTGTCATTACAAGTTCGATTTTGCCAACTCATTCGAAAGTCCTTCTCCATGTTTCTTTCACTTCTTAATCAATGAGCCTTCTAAATCTAAAACGACATAAAATAATAAAATATTTCTCATAGCTTGTGGCAATGAATATGATGAAAATGTCTTAAAAAGCACGAAAAGCATTTAATCTTGCAAGAATATATTAAATTAAATTCCATCTATGAGTCGCCCAATAATGCTGCATAAATTCCCTGAAATCTATGTTTTCATAAACTCTGCATCGGTGCAGCAACTTCCTATCTGCAAATTCCCTATTATCATGCAACTCCAGTAGGATCTAAGCTTGCTTTTTATCTGTCATTTTAATTGGCATTAATACCAGACAACACACTTAACAAAACCATGAAAATATTTAAAATTCCAAAACTAAGATCCTTACCAATCATCATTTGACCCATTCGGTGTTGTATATAATGCTCCAGCTGCACTCCAAGTTTCTAGCAACTGTCTGTTAGCGGGGTTGTCCATGAGCACTCGATAGCGCTTGCTATGAATAATAATTAGTGGCCACTTACCCTGGTTCCTACGCTGTAATTCTCCAACGACGACATTTAACTGTTGTGGAAACAATATAATGGGTGGAAATATATTAAGCCTTACGAACAGATGCCAATAACTGCGATAAGTTGCAAAAAACTGTGAATTGCAAAAAGCAAATACCTGAGATAGACTAAAGCCACCATCTGCAAAGTTCTGCTGATAAAGTGCAACATTTGCACCATCAATTACAGCTTCATAGAAAGTGTGATTATCTAGCCATTCCTACACATAATAAAAGGCAAATCAATGAAATCACAAAACCAAAGCATATCTAGAATTCTAGTTTTCTAGACAGTTATTAATGAGTTTTTTTAAGCAGGCAATGAACAAGGCGTTGACAAAACAAGCCCAATCTGACCAAGCAAGCTCGATCAACTCACAAGGATATCCCAAACCATCACCATTCTAAACCAGGCTCAACAAATTCCAATTTGTTTTTTGATTCTAATATTAAATCTCTACTTTAAAAGTACAACAAAATATTCTTAAACTGAAACCTTATATGTATAACAAATACCTTCCCAGACTACTCAATAATAAAGAAGATTAACAAGTTTTTATATTTTGTATCTTATTTTTATTGAAAAAATATAAGGATCGGCGCTGAGAAGTTTTAGGGATGGAAATCAATGAAAAATAATCCCAATGAAGAAGGCAAGCTCAGATGCAGATAAAGTCTCGCGGGTAGAAAATCCATTCACCTGAAATTTACTAAAATTTGCTCTGGTTTCCCTTTCCATAGCCAAGCCAGCCACGGACTCTGCAAACTTCTCTGTCTCCCTTTGATCAATATCAACACATAACAACCTCAGCCCACAACAAGAGCAATGGCCATCTACACTAATAGTACCTCTAGCAAATTCCCATCCACCACTCCCCAACCATCCTAAACCATGAAAACCTCCTCCATTGACTAGAATTGCGTCCTTTACCCGATCCGCATCCCAATTCAAGCTCCCAACTTCCACGGCCTGCTCACTGCTAAACCAATTTTCCAAAACAGTAGCTGTCGAAGAATTTATCCCGCCCAAACAACTTCTCAGCTTCTGCAGATAGCCATAGACCCTCTCCCCTCTCCCATCTCTCGCGCTAACCTCCAACAGAGCAGCAATCTCCGCTTCTTCGGGAGAAACTCCTTTCGATGCCATGTGCTCCTCCACGGAATAAGCCTTCTCGGCTTCTCCATTTCTGCAGAACGTAAATAGCGCGGGGCCGTAGGTTCTAAGTTTTGGCGTTGCGCCGTACTTATCCCCCATGGTCTTCACGAGATCAAAAGCCATATTTCCCCCACTATCCGGTCGACGGGCGGCGATCCTCGCCATCGTTGTGACGGTAGCCTCCGTGGGGGTGGCGCCAGTAGCCACCATGCGATCGAATATGCAGAAGGCATTCTCTATCACGGATTGTTTGGTAGGTTCCTTCTTTTCTAGGGTCTCGAGAGAGGAGGAGAAGATGTGGAGGAGGGAGTTGAAGTGGTATGCGGAGAGATGGATGTTCTTGGAATCGGCGGACTGGTAAAGAGCGAGGGCACCTGGCAGATCGTTGTTCTTGGAGCAAGTGTCAAGTGCGTGCCTGAACTGAGCCTCGGGTCTGTGATTCTTCCTCTTCGCAGTCGTCGAGTAGGCGGTGATTTCCATTGTCGTTCAACAACAACAACAACAGAAAAAAAAAACCGAACCCGCTATTGGGTATAAGGTTTTAAGCAGGATTTATGAAGGATTTACGCCAAACGCAAACAAACCCTCCATAAATCCTGAGACCCGTAAATCCCAAAATGACGCGAATTCGCTATAAAATCGGGATTTACTGAATCCTGTTAATCGGCGGATCTAGTTAATCCTGGACGAGCCAAGAGAATGAATGGCGCGAACAGGCTTATCTTCCTCAATGGCTTCTGATAGGAGCGGAGAGAAAGGATGAGGAAGACGGGAGTTTCGGAGGCCTCTGTAAGCCGCGATCCCGCCTTTCCCTTCCCAGCTAGCCTAATGGCGACGCGACTGTATCGCGAAGGTTCGTTCACGAAGACGATGGTTTTGAGCGAAACGAGTGACATGAGCGAGGGTTTTAAAAATATTCTCTTAAAGGAAGGTATTCGTGGTTAGTTTTTTGCACCCGGTTTTGGTGTAACAGCTTTATTTTGATTCATTCTTTTTTTTCAAGGGTTTCATAATCGGACGTTGAACCCATTTCATATGATGGGAGTTGCTGGAGTCTTAGGCGCTGCTCTGTTATGTGCTATTCATGGCGCCACCGTAGAAAATACCTTATTCGAAGATGGCTATGGTGCAAATACATTCCTCTGCTATGTGTTATTCAATTATTATTCTGTGTTTTTTTAGTTGTTATTATATATTATTTAGTTGTTATTATGTTTTGAGAATATTTTCGATATTATAATAATGCAATAATAAATTAATAATATTTGAATAACACAAAATAATATCTGAGTAATACAAAATAACATATGAATAACATGAGTGGAATATTCAATTGTGTTACCGGGCTGAGCACTTCTATGATGTAATTTCATTGGACTCCCCACGTAACTGTACGTGCGGAGTCCTGATGTAATATTTTTTTCGAAACTGGGAGACGGGAGAATGTCTGAGAGGGTTTATGTTCCCTCTCTCTTTTTTCCTTGGAGTTAGAAATAAATTTCATTACAATTTCATTTATACTTTTTTTTTGTCAATGAATTAATTAGTGAAATTATTTGCCTAGAATAAATACAACGAAAAATAATTTCTTTATCAAAATACGCTAATTTTAAGAACCATGAATATTTATTTGATAAATAAAGTCCATGTTGGCATGTATTAAAATGTATTATAGAGGAGCTCTTTTAATTTCCCCTTTCCAATATTTTATATGTTTCTTAGTATATGTTAAGTTATTTAAATATTATTTGTTGCTGCGGTGCGGAGTCCCACCATAATTTTTCCTATTTGCAAAATCGTATTTTTGTCTGTGTTATAAAAAAGTTGCAACTAAAATTTGTGTTTTCGCACTAGAGTTGATTACAAGTGGTGGTGGCTATTAGAAAGCTAAGGTCTAATTTAAAAAAAAAATCGTAATGGTCACCGCAATTTTTTTGACAATATTTTTTTTCTTTATCAGCTTCATAGTTATTTCCTCAAACGACTATAATTGCCCCAAACAGACTTTTAATAAATGTTTTCTTCTTTATTCTTCCTATGAGAAAGTAATTGGCATTATTTATTTTTATTATGTATGTTTAAGTTCCCGTTTGGGGCAACTTATAGGATGCGGCGGCGTTGTGAAAACGCCGCCTTCCCGTTTGAATGTCGCGATCGGTCGGGAATTTTTGGTGTCGTGGCGTTCTAATATCGTCATTTTCTTCATCGCTTCGCAAGTCGGTTCCCGCCCGCCCTTCTTCATCGCTTCGCAAGTCGTTCTTGTGATTATGAAAGAATTCTTGTGGTGCCTTCGATCCCTCTCCCTCGCGCTTTCCAGAGAATCGCAGATTTCCCTCTCGCCTCGCCAGATAGCATAATCCTGACCGCGTCCCTCTGCTTTTTCTCCCTCCCTTTCTCCCTCTTCCTCTTCTTCTAATCCTTTAACTGCCAGATCGAACGATACCCACTGTGTTTGGAACTTCTTCCACCCTGTTTCGAATTTCTTCCTAAAGGTTAGTGGCTCTTTGTTTCTCTCTTCCCATTCTCGCTTATACTGTCCTTTATTATCTTCTTCATGTCATTTTGCTTCAATTGATTTCTAGGGTTTCTTCATAAATAGGCTACATTTTACTTTCAAATGTTAAAACTTGGTCGGTAAATTTGGTGAGATGTTAGAAAAATTAAAACATTTGAGTTTCATATGGATTTTAACAAAATTGCAGTAAAAATTAATTTTTTTGTCATTTTTAGAGGATGATATCATGTTATGTCAATTGTGTATTGTTATGGTTCTACTTTTTCTCCCAAAAATAGATGAATCCTACTGCATTACTGATTCAAGCAATTGTATTTATTGAGTTATGTTTCAAGTTAGGTATCCAATTATTACAGTGATGATCAGTTGTTTTATCATGAGTTGTTGTTTGAGATTATTCCTTAATATTAGTGTTGCGTGCTGAGAATTTTCTTTTTTTGAGAAAGAATTTAGTGAAATTTAGTGTCTGAGCTGGAAACCATTTGGGCACGTACTCTAAAGATGGATGCTAGAGTTCAACCTCAGAGCTTTTCTCTTTGAGTTGGGTTAACGTCAAGTTGAGTTCACTAAGCTAGCCTTGACTTGAAATCCAAGATATCTATTTCATTGTGAGTTGAGTTCAAGATGCGCCAAATGTGGTTGCATTTGAGTTCACCAAACATAGACATGAAGGTCATTTTTAGTTTTCTTGCAAACATTTTCACCAAACAGGGGCATGAAGGTCATTTATTCAGCAATAGCTATCAATAAGTTATTTTGAATAAGCCGTTGAAACAGCAAGTCAACTTATTTTCATAATCTACAGATTATCGGATTATCAGAATAATATGTTTATCAGCATATTATAAATAATCAACAGCTGCCCAACAGACCCTAAATGTGTTACTAATATTTTAATAAATTTGAAAAGTCAATAGATTTGCCGTAGACCTAAAAAGCTAATATATATATTAATGTATGTTAGAGTTTTTCTATTGATGATTGAATAACAATGATTTGTTTAGCCATTTTTGAATAATGGTCAAAACATGATTGAGCACAGATCGAGCAAGATTATACATAAATTAAAGAGTTCAATCATTGTTCGAAATATTTTAATCATTATTTAAAAATAAATTAAATATGGTAGCTCTTTATTCAAATAAGGTATAATCATAGATTGAAGATTGTTCCATCAATATTTAATGGTGGTTTGATCTATGTACAAATATTATTCAATTATATTTTAAGAAAATGCTTCAAATAATGTTTAATTTTTTTTATTCTTTCTTAATCTATTCAATCATCATTAAATTGAATATTATTCAATCTTTGTTAAATCATGATTGAATATTATCTGAATTAACTTTGTTCAATTATAATTCAAACATATTGTGTAGATGGTTCAAGATGTTGTGGTATATGTATAAAATAGAATGATCGACGACGAAGCGAAAAATAGAACGAAAAAAATTTGCAAAATGGTAATACATCGGAACACACAAATTTATGTGATTCGGCAAATATGCCTACATCCACGGAGTTACAGAGGATTTTATTACTTGAGGATAACACACCGTCGATAGCTTCGATGATTTTACAAGAAACAGCTTTATATCTCTTCTCTTTCTACTCGAGAGCCACCCACCGCAAAGAAAAGAGAAGTCTCCACCTTAAGCAACAGCTTCCTCCTCCTATCTCTCTCTCCCCTCCTCTCTCTTCCTACCCGTGAGCAACACAGAGGAAAAAAGACAAAAAACAAAGACAAATAAAACCTTGTTGTTGTTTTCTTTTGGCCTCACTGTAAATCAAGTCATAAAGGAGAAACTGAGAGCATTATTTTATTCCCTTGCCTTTAGCGGTGCTTAAAATGGATGGTAGGACCTTTGCACCTTTTCGCAAATCGATGGGGAGGAAGGGTAGGCGGGAGCAGGTGGGTACAATTAGAATTTATTTTCTCACTTGGAGACAGGTACACATGCAATATCGTTATTCCTCTTCAAATTGATATCTGCCACTGGTGGTTCCACCTTTTTCTTCAACATTATATCCTTCACATATGCAACTCAAGGCTCATGTCTTCAAGCTAGAAGACCAACTGAAGCTGATCACAACTTCAGTTTCTCAAGAATAACACTCTTAGTCAACATATCAGAAGGGTTTTTGCTTTCACATGTTTTCTCAAGCAACAATTGTTCGTCATCCAACAATGATCGTATGAGGTGATACCTGATCTAAATGTGCTTGGTTTTGGACTGAAATGCTAGATTTATGACAAGGAATATGACACTCTAACTATCACTGTAGAGAATACTCTTCTGATTATTCTTGCTCAATTTTTCCAAGAATCTCTGTAGTCATATCATCTCCTTTGCAACCCCTGACACTGTTATATACTCAGTTCTGTAATAGCAACGAAACTGTATTTTGCAGATTAAAGCCTCATGACACTGTTGTGCCACCAATAAAATAAATATAGCTCGTAGTACTTCTTCTGGTATCAATGTCTCTAGCTAGATCAACATCAACATAATTATGTACCTCTGAAATTTTTCCTGAGAAACACAAGCAAGTTTTTGAAGAGCCTCTTATGTACATCGAGATCCACTTCACTGTTTCCCAATGTTCCTTTCCAGGACTACTCATGTATTTGCTAACAACTCCCACTGCACAGGCAATATTCGGTCTAGTGCAAACCATAACATACATAGTGAACCAATAGTTGAAGCATAAGGAACCTTACTCATATGATCTCGTTTCTCCTCTGAGTTTGGTGACTTATTCTTACTGAGTATGAAGTGACCGCCCAAGGGTGTGCTTACTGGTTTGGTCTTATCCATATTGAAGTTGTTAAGTACCTTTTTCACATACTCAGCCTGAGAGAGTTTCAACATCCCTCTGACTCTATCTCTGACAATTCCATACCAAGGATTTGCTTCGCAGCTCCCAAATCCTTCATTGTAAATTACTCTAACATCAGCTTCTTTAGATTATTGATCTCATTAATACTAGCCCTGCAATATGCACATCATCCACATATAACAGTATAATAATATAATAATTGTTAAAATGTCTGACATAACAACAATGATCTGCCCGACATCTGTTATACCCTGCACTATGTATGAAATTATCAAATTTCTTGTACCACTGTCTAGGAGCTTACTTCAAACCATACAAGTTATTCTTTAGTCTGCAAACTAAGCGATTCACAATGTAGTGAAACAGATAGACCCTTATTGATCAAATAAATTGCAGTGCTGACCCCTTATGCCTAGAAAGTATGTGGTAGTCCGGCGTGCAATCTCATGCTTCTAGCTTGCTCATTAATGGTCTTGTTCATGCGCTTTGCAACACCATTTGTTGTGGTGTCCCTGGAATGGTCTTCTCCATTTTGATGCCTCAAGCTGCACAATACTCCTTGAACCACCATTAAGGTACACACCACCATTATTAGACCTCGAACATTTCAGCTTTAAGTCTGTCTTTGTTTCAACCACGACCTTCCAATTCTTAAACACACTAAATACATCAGATTTATGCTTCAAGAAATAGACCCATACCTTTCTGCTATGATCGTCAATGAATGTGATGTAGTAACGAGAGCCTCCAATAGATTCCACTGGAGAAGGTCTTCACACATCTGCGTGTACAAGATCCAGCTTTCCCACCTTTAGCGTCCTGCCATTTTTTAAAAAAATTATCTCTCTCTGTTCCTCAAATATAACTCTCACACATGTTGAAACCAGCTGCATTTAATTATGGTAGCTTGCCTCTAGAGTGAAGTTCTTTCATGCCCATCTGACTTATGTGGCCAAGTTTGTAATGTCACAACTATGTTTTGCTCTTTGCAATAGTAGTATCAACACTGTTAATTAAACCAATGGTCATATACAACGTACATGTTTTCTTACCCCTAGCTAGTACCACTGCTCATTTAGTAACATTCCAGGTGATATCTGAGAACACTACTGAAAGTCTACACTCATCATGCTGCCCAACAAAAATGAGGTTCTTTTTCAGTTCAAGAACGTGTCTGACCTCTTGCAGAGTCCACTTGTTCTTGTTAGAAAGTGCAATATCAATGTCTCCCATTCCTACCACATTCAAAACTTCTCAATCTGCAATATATTCTTTCTTAAAGTCAGCTACAACATATTTTTACATCAATTTCCAATGAAAAGTTGTATGAAAGAAACCTCTGAATTCAGTATCCAGTCATCAGCAGAACTATGATTTGTCAGTATTAGTGCAACCTGTGCTTCTTTAGTTTCCACATTTACGCTGTCATTCTCCGTCTTCTTGGGATTTCTATAGTTTCTCTTTATGTAGTCAGTTTTGCCATAATTCCAGCAAATTACTTATTTACCAGACTTTGACTTGCTCATGTCTATGTGCTTTGATTTTAATCTTCCTCAGTTTGAGTTCATGTCCCACGATCTTCCTTTGGAATCGACATTTAATGTTGAACTCGAATTTGAGGTATCGTCAAAATCTTTCCTACGCACCTCTTCAGTCAAAATCAAATCACAAATATCATCATAATTCAATTTAGATTTACCTGCAGAATTATTAACAGTTATCCTCATGGCTTCTCAACTATTTGACAATGAACCAACAAGATCAGTACACATATCTCATCATCAAATTCAATTTTCACCAATGATAATTGATTTGTGATAGTATTAAAATCATTCAGATGTTGTACAACATACGTACCTTCTGTCATCTTTAAATTGAATAAATTTTTCATCAGATATACCTTGTTATTCGTTGATGACCTTTCATACATACCTGACATGACTGTCATGAGAGATGCAGTAGTCTTTTCTTTGATGACGTTGTGTGCAACGGATCTCGATAGGGTCAATCAAATAACCCTCAGAACTTGTCAATCCAACAAATTGCATCAGCCTCATCCATAATTTCCGGTCTTTCTCCCACTAACGAAAGATGAATTTTCTTCTCATAGAGACAGTTCTCTATCTGCATTCTTCAGTAACCAAAATCCATGACATCAAATTTTTTGATCCCTGAAACATTCACTTCATCTGCAACTATCATTCTTCATCAGATCCGAAACCACAGGTTCTGATACTAGTTGTTGTGATATATGTATAAAATAGAACGATCAACGACGAAGCAAAAAATATAATGAGAAAAATTCGCAAAACAACAACACGGCGAAACACACAGATTTACGTGGTTTAGCAAATTTTTCTTACGTCCACAGAGTTGCAGAGGATTTTATTACTTGAGGATAACACACCATCTATAGCTTCGATGATTTTACAAGAAACAACTTAATCTCTCTTCTTCTCTCTCTCTCTACTTGAGAGCCATGCAAGAAGACGAGCCGCAATGAAAAGAGAAGTCATCACTGCAAGTAACAACTTCCACTTCCTCTCTCCTCCTCTTCCTTCCTACCTTTGATCAACACAAAGGAAAAAAGGATAAAAAAATGAGACAAATAAAACCTTGTTGTTGCTTTCTTTTGGCCTCACCGGAAGCCAAATTATAAAGGAGAAACAAAGAGCATTACTTTATTCCCTTGTCTTCAGCGAAGCTTAAATTGAACGATAGGACCTTTGCACCTTTTCGCGAATCGATAGGGAGGAAGGGTAGACAGGAGCAGCCAAGAATAGTTAGAATTTGTTTTTTTTAACCAAGCTCCATATAACACAAGAAGCTTTGGATATTGTTTTAACATGATATGATCGTCTTATACTCGTTATATATTTTCAAATTAATTTATACGATTTATCTTGCTCTGCAAGTAGATTTCTGGTCTCATCATGCAAGTTGAGTGGATGGGTACTATAATGCTTATTGATAACAATCAATAAATTTCTATTATCCAACATGAATCATGAGGCAAAACATAGATCTCGGGGTAATCTTTTGAGCAAAAAATACTCAAACCTCGATAAAATATCATTCAAAATTTTAATTTCAAAGCTATAATCAAACTAACCAGATCAAGGAGACGAACCCAATGGTATCAATATTGATCCAATATAAACCAAATCGAGCAATGATCAAGCAATTAAATTATGTTTGGAAGTTTTCCAAACACATTTGAAAGGTCAAATGAATGTTGAATTTAGAGAGTTTGTAGTTGAATTTGAGAGTCTTCGATTGATGAATCCAACAAGTCCGACATCATTAAGACCCTTAAATGTTAATCAAACATTGTCTATCAGGGGAAGCTTTCTTGACCACTCGATCAAAGTGGTTCACATTCCTACATTAATTGTAGCCCTATAAATATAATCCCAAGCCTCTCATGAGGGGGAGTGGGGTTTGAGATCTCAAGAAGAGCTTGAACCTTTAATAAGAAGTTGAAGTCCAACAACACCAATATCAACTGCTGTCGACAACCAGTGACCTCAGTCAACCACCGTTGACCGCTTGGGTCACTGTCAATGTTCGCCAACCACCTCCGACCGCCGTCGATCACAACCAAGGTCCGTCGACTACCTCTGACAGCCGTCGATTACCGCCAACCATCGTCGACCTCCATCGTTCGCCACCAACCACCACCGACCGGATGCCGCCAATTGCTATTGATCGCTGTCCGTTCATAGCAACTAATTCGTCAGCACGTCAACGCTGTAACTTGGGAAACCCGACAGGTCATTAATTTAGTTTTTATGCTGCTATTATTAGGGATAGGTGTTTTCTATGCATGTAAATCTCTAAAATTCTTATTTAAATTCATAATTTGTCATCCCTATTACTATGAAAAGAAAGGAAGAATTTGTTTTAGATTAATGTTCATAACTTATTGTTTTTTATAGAAAAAAAATTGTTGATTTGGCTACATCTAGTTTCATAAATAAGTTTGATTTCAAAAGTATTTTGTCTATCTTCTTTTAGGTGTGGGATCGCTAGTTGAACCGTCAAATTTGAATTATTCTTAATTCTTTCTATTATTATTTAAATATTTTTTCTCTTAGGAATACAAAATAGGTTCAATTCTTTTCATCAAGCTATCTGTTACTAGAATGTCTCACATTCCGTACTCATGGTGTGACAAAAACATTGTTGATGGGCATATGATATAAAAATATTCTTATTTTATTCTCGGTAAGTCATGAAAGAGGGATAGGGAAGCAAGAGAGTCTCTCTTTCTTTTTTGGCTCTATAAAAAATATTTATAATTCGTGAAACCCCCCTAAAGTCACTTTTCCCCGCAACTAATTAGTTACTATGAAAAATGCTCTCCTAAGCTTCGCATTCATCTTTCTTAGTCCATTTTCCATCTAAAAAATTGGTCGTTCATATTGTATGTACTCTAAGTAAAAGACCTTACATCAAAAAATAATATAACAATCATATAAGGAAATATGAAAATATAAATATTCAAAATGTTAACACATGTTACATTTTGCGACTAAAGTATTGCACCGTCGCGTTTAGTCGTAGTAATTCAGACATTTTCTATATCTATAGGGTGACTTTTGAAATAATGTCTCCACCTTCGCTTAGTCGCACTCACCCAGCACCGCACGGCGGCAGCTGCATGCGAGCATCTTCTGATTTGCAAGTAGAAAAGTAAAGATATATATATATTTGCACCGCCAATGTGTCGAGAACTTCAACGATCCGATGAAGTTTTCTTCACCTTCAGTATTTTGTTCCGCAATTATTCCTCCCCCTTTCTCTCTACTCGGGTGATCCCTACTTCTGTTAGCGCCACCGCTTCTTTGGCAGCATAACCTTTCTATCGATGTGTGGATTCATCTAACCTCTTTTTCCGTGGTTCGACTCATTTCTGATTACTGCCTACTATGGAGACTCCGGAAACCGGATGACCACTGCTTGATCTACGGTTGCTGATTGTTGAAGAGATGGACGGAGGCGGCGGTGCGGTTGTGGGTAGTGGGGGGCCTCCGCCGTTTCTTAGCAAGACGTATGATATGGTGGATGATCCGGCAACGGACTCGATCGTCTCTTGGGGACCGGGGAACAATACCTTCGTCGTCTGGAACCCGCCGGAGTTTGCACGTGATCTCCTTCCCAAGTACTTCAAGCACAACAACTTCTCCAGTTTCGTTCGACAACTAAATACTTATGTGAGCCCTTGCCTCTTTCCCCTGGTTTGTTTTTTCGC
>NW_018164644.1:2307149-2312518 GCF_001263595.1 Phalaenopsis equestris | reverse complement strand
TCTTTCCCTTGGTTTGATTATTCGTTTCTTTCCTTAGCGAGATGTGGCTTTTTTGGTAGTTTTTTTATTGCTACATAGTTTTTAATTTAACCTGGAGAGGTAAATCAGGTTTTTCTTTGTTCGAAATTCTGTTAGTAGTGGAAGCTTTTTGGATTCGGTGTGGCGATTGTTGGGAGTTTTTTGTATCGTGTATGATTCTATTGCTCTTTTTTTGCGACGCTAAAACTGTGGATTGCTATCTAAGCGAGTTATTTGTGTTTATGGACAAATAGTAGCGTATATCTCATATTCTCATTTCTCGACATGGTGCTGAATCAGCCGTGAAATATTCTCATATATATAGAAAGGTCTTCTTTATTGATTTAATAGCAGAGCACTCTTCAATGCGCTTCTAAATATTTTCCTACAGTTATTTAGTCCATGTACATATGTTACACATAAGGAGCTTTTGTTCTACCATCCCATCATTAAAATTTCTTCTACTCGGTTTCATCATTTAGTTTGAGTTGCTTAACATCTTGGTAGCTGTTGTATTGCAACTTGGGGTTTTTTGTAAGTTGGAATGCACAAATAGGTTCTCCTTTGGTTGAAAATCTGTTGAATGGACGTACATGTTATAAGTGGATCGTTTTAGGGTTCAGTGCAGAAATTGTTAGGAGTATTTTTTTAGCATTATGTAAGTTTTTTTTGTCATTTCTTTGATATGCTTAATATTTAAATTACTTATATAAGAAGTTCTTTGTCTTTTTCAGTGATTGTTATTGAATTTCATAGCAAATTGCTCTCCGGCGTGCTTCTCAATATTTTTTTCGGACAGTTTATTCAATCCTTTTTTTACTTTTCCATTCTGTTATGAAAACTGTTTTACTATGTTTGCGTCATTTCAAATTAACATTTTATTCATACGTAACGAGGAAACTTATGTCAGTTTATTTCATGTCATGAAATTATTTTTGATGCTCAGTTTGCTGTTAACATGCTCAAAACTGGTCAAAAAAATTCCATATAGATTCTTCATCTGCAAATACGCTGAATATGGGCTTCATACATTAAAATAGCTCAGATGTTGTTCCCCTTTTTTTCTGGCAATCTCATCAATGGAATTTATATGAGCTTGATATTGAATTTGATCCTGGTGGGATATTTGATTTAGTGATGATTAAATTTGCATAACAGATTGTTGAATTACCATTATTAAATGTTAGATTCTGTTACAGTCTAAAATAGGTTTTGATTTAGTGTCTGGAAAGGTTAATAATTAACTTAGTTTGCATGTTAAATTTTCTATATCTTTTTATTTCCCCCATTATTTTTGGAAATATGTCAAGGTGGGAGTTGAACTCCTTATCCACGTTTTCTCAGGTGAGGACAATACCACTTGCGGTAATCCTCTTTGATAGTTTTATTTTTCTGTTTTATCGAATTTCCCCTTTTCATCTTATGATTTCTGTCCTCTAACTTCCAATTATGCTACTCCCTTCATTTATCTTTGATTTCCATCCGATAAGGTCAATAAAATAATTTTAATGATTGACTGGATAACCTGCAAAGCACCATTGTGCGTCCAAGGAAGACTTCCATGGTTTAGAAGACATGAAGCTCCAAGGAATACTTGGCTGCTTGGGGATTTAATATGTGCTGGAAAATTTCTTTGTTTTGAGCCTTTATGGATTTCGGTTTTGGCTCCTTTGAGAACATCTTTTTGTGGTAGACTTGGGCTGAATTTTGCTTTTTATGGGGTTCGATTTTCTCCTTATGATTGGACTGAATTTCTTCCTTATGCCTCACGGTTTTGTCATGGATTTGGGCTGAGTTTTAGTTCCTTTCAAAAATGCATAAATGATAAGAGTATAAATGGAGATGTGGCTTTATTTTTTTTTCGTCCTTATGCCTCACGGTTTTGTCATGGATTTGGGCTGAGTTTTAGTTCCTTTCAAAAATGCATAAATGATAAGAGTATAAATAGAGATGTGGCTTTATTTTTTTTCGCCCTTATGCCTCACGATTTTGTCATGGATTTGGGCTGAGCTTTAGTTCCTTTAAAAAATGCATAAATGATAAGAGTATAAATGGAGACGTGGCTTTATTTTTTTCGTCCTTACGCCTCTCAGTTTTTGCTCCCCATATTGGGCTGAGTTTGGCTCCTATGCCTTTCGGTTTTGCCTATCTTGAGCAGATTTTTTTTTACGCAGATTTTTTTTTATGCCGTTCAAAAATATAAGTGTTGGATATATTCGTGTTGGTTCCCCATTTGTCTGGACTTAATTTGCCCTTGGCTTGGGCTCGGGTTAGTTCTTTTTATTGGCTCGGTATAGGCTTGTTTTGAGCTTTTTGATTGGATATGTCTTGGTTGGGTGTTCTTCTTCGATGCTTCTCTTAAGATATGATATTTGCAATCAAGTTTGTCATCCCAAAATATTTTCACTATCTACCTATAGAGTGAGGTGTTCAAAATGAATTGGGCAAATTTTTATTATGTCTTACCTGATGAAATTGGGTTTGGTTTGAATAATTTTTGAAAGCTTGTCCATTCACTCTCTTATGTATATCAAAGACAATACATTGGCAATACCTATGGTGGTTTTCTTTTTGCTACCTTGGTCGTGAGCTTTACTTGGTGTGTGTTGCCCTTGTGGCCTTCGTCTTTGCCCTTTACCCATGAGCTTAGTAGGTGGAAGTCTTTTTCTTCTTTGCCCCTACCCGTGGGTTTGTTTTGTGTTGGGTTCCTCCTTGCCATGCTCGGTTGTGAGCTGTTTGGTGATGACTCCTTTTCGTTAGCTAGTTGGAACTTGGTTGTGCGTTTTATGGCCTTACCCGTGACCCTCTACTCTCTTTTCTGGACTTATCCGCGAGCCTGTTGAAGATTATTTAGGCCCATTTTGCCCCGGCCATGAGCATTTCTATAATTTCTAAATTAATGTTACATTTATATAATTGTGGTAAGATTTTAACGAAGGGGTGGAATTAAAAGATTTTGATATGCTTGACATGGGCACAACTTTTTGGAGGTTTAGAAGGCTGATGTTCTTGAATTTTCTCCCTGGTTTGTGAAATATAAAAGGCTTTTATGGCTTTATTTCAGGAAATTATGAAAGTTGATATGAGTTGGCTTCATGAGGAGTTTGGGAGTTTTTTTTGTTTGAGATTAAAAATTTGGAAAAATATGAACGATATACATTTCAGGTTTGGGTGTGAGTGCATATAGGTGGGGGAAGCCATGAGTATAGTCTTCACCTTAGCTTTTGGGCCTGTTTCGATTTGATTCAAAATAACGTTTGGAAAGGATACCCTTCATGGGTTGATCCAATTATAAAAAGTTGAGAAAATGATATCCTTCTTGGATTTATTCAAGGATCTTGGGCTCTATTTTTAGATCTTTTTTATATAACTTTGAGGATTGCTTCACCCTTATTCCTTCGATCTTTTGGGTGGATCAATTTCTCCTCTCTCCCATCTCCATTTTTATTCTTTTCTTTCCTTCTTGGTTTGGTTTTTTGTGCTTATGTCTGATACATAAGTACTCATTTATAGCCTTTTGCTATATGTGAAACCATCAAACAAGGTCGCAAGTAGGTCGGTTTTGTTTTGGGGCGTAGGGCGATGATGACAAAGACACGTCAGTGGTAAAACAGAATGATATCTCATCCTACAACACCAAGACTCAATTCTAGGACCTGATGAACTGTAGGATGAAAGTATGATTCACCGACATATGACTAGGAGGGGACCCGCACCTTCTTAGGTTGTTGGTAGTTCTAAGCCCGATGACGTGATCGACTTGTGGACAACTATACCTTTTAAAATTTATAAAACAAATTGATAAGAACAAATACAATATTTATTAAAAAAATATTTTCACTACAAAAATTGATATGACTTTTCTATTGTATGCTTGAAATATATATGCATGCTAAAACTTAAATTTTAAATATATTACAATTGGGTTGTCCACTTGTTGATTACCTATCATGGGCTAAGGAGTACCCTCCTAAGTTAGGTTTAGTAGGATATCCTTCTAGTGGAGTGGCGGACTTTATACATCCAGGTGACCGAGTAGCCTTTGACGACCCTCGAGTACAAATATATAATTTTGAGCATAGCCCCGACCCGAGTGCTTGCGGTCCCCTCTTTTCGGAGTTCAATATGCTAAACTGAAATTGCCATGTTATGTTAAGATTCATGGTCTCTTTTCTCCGGGATTTTCCCGAGGTTTTGATGAGTTTTATTTGAATTGTTACTCGTCGAGTTTCCTGAGTTTTCCGTCGTGGATTATTTGCCAATTTTCTCGAAGTTTCCAAGCAACGGTTCTTTTATTTATATAGTGAATAATAAATAACTTAAAGGAGCAACAAAGTTCTCAAATTTACAGGTGTGATTTACATTGCAACATTTTTATTTCTTAACATGTTGTATTACTCTCCTAGCATGTTATAGCGCTTTTCCTAGCACGTTATACTATTCTTTCAGCATGTTATACTGTTCTTTCTCTTTACTGTACATTATACTGTTCTTTTCTTTTATACTGCATGCTTTGTTACTTTGATACACACTATACCTTAGCCTTAGAGGAAAACCTAGTGGTTATATAGGAATTAACATCAAACATGGAGGTGCTACTACGAAGAGCTTTGGAGCGAATACTGTGAGCAGCACGACGAGGAACAACTTCAAGGTGGATTATCAACATCAAAACACTTTCACATCACCGATCACTTTCCTTAGTTTAAATAACAACCCATAGGAGTTCGAGGTGGTTTGCTTAGCGCAATATAAACCCTCACATATCACTTTTAGGCTTTTGCACAATCATGCTATGCAATTATAAGTCCTACAGCTTTAGGATTCCGATGTTACTGTATGGTACGGTGTAAATCCTCTTATCTTTTTAGAAATAGTTTTGGGTGGAGGGTTTGTGGAGTGCAGGTGAAGTAGCAACATAAGAATCCCTCGTCACCTTCTTTTGTATTGGGGGAAGTTGCGGTTGGAAGTGAGCAAAGAGGCAGGTGACTAAGGCGACAACTGAGAGAGGGAAATAGGTCTAGGTAAACGGTTGGGGAGACATGGCTAAAAGGAAACTGATAGGGTGTCTGCAACAGGGTATAACGACGATGATTGAGAAGGGTAGGTTGTGGAGGGAGGTAAAAATGTCGAGGATAACCTCCACCTCGGAGCGATGTACAGTCGGAGCCCCACTCGTCCTCGGATACAATTCTAAAAAGGGAAAAGATGATGCCAATGACTATTTTGATAGAATGTTGAAACAAACTCACTAAAAACTAACCCTAAAACAAAGAAACACCATATAAATAGAAAAAAGGGTTGGCGGGAAGTGAAACAGGAGGGCGATGTATGGGGTGGGGGTGGGGGTG
>NW_018164644.1:2303285-2307133 GCF_001263595.1 Phalaenopsis equestris | reverse complement strand
GGGGGGGGATACTTCTTGCCTATTCAACCTCCTACTGGGCCGAACCCTCTATTGTTGAACTAGTTGTGCTCGGTTTAGCTCCCAAGCCCCCGTCACCTTCTTGTTTTTTAATTAATGTTTGAATTAGTTGCTAAGCCTTCTTATTGTTTAATTAATGATTTTTTATGCATGCAATTGATATAGTCACTTCTTCCTTGTGTAGTGTGTACTATTGTACTTCATGCAAGTTAAACTTAGCCAGCCTCCAGACATACTTGGTTTGGTCATGTTGGTGCTTTCTCAATTTCATGTGGCTAATCCCATCCTAATTATTGTTAGACAAATTTTATGGATCAAGAATTTTGGTGCAACCGTGCAATGTATTGGTTCACTTGCGTGGCTTGTTTTTTTGTTTAGCCAAAATAAATGCTTTGAAGAACCTTTCAGATCAACTAGATATTTATTGACCCATGTTGTTGGTGTGAAATTGAATTTTTATTACAATGGCACCTTCAATTCACGTTGCCACAAGGTTTTTGCTAGCCCATGATGTTAAAGAAAGTTCCTTAGCAACTCAAGGTGTAAACCTGTGGTCCTCGCCAGCACAAGATGGCTGAATTTCTACTTTAACCATTTTCTGCCCCATGTGGGTAGTTCTAACTAGCCCAAGATATTATCTGGTGGCGCTCCCTAACTTATACGTTAGTGTGGGATTGCATTTAAGTTTAAAGTGTGCCTCAATGTGCTTTCAACGTCACATAGCTACGGTGAACTCACAGAAGATGCTAGCATGAGATCGCAGTTCAATATGAAAGACAATGTTTGTCCTAAGCGGCAAATAGGTTCTCACTGTTTTTAGATGCTAGTGGAAGGTTTGCATTTACCCAAGGTGCTTGAGTTCTATCAAATTTGTATTAGATTGGGTTTCTAGGAATATATACGACCTTCAATAAGATTGAATAATCTTTACGTGGATAAGAAGTGATCTATAAGATTCAAAGCAAATTAAGTGATGTAAGTTTTTTAAGTAGTCATAAATTATTTAGGAGGTTTCCAAGTAGGTTATCATCTATTTGGATTTAAGATAGTTCAGAAATCATACACATGACTTTTGACAATTGTTTGTATGAATTTTGAGTCGATTCAGAAGGGTAGTTGTAATAATGAAATTTTTCAATAATAATGCTAAAGGTTAATGAGTCGTTTTAAACAGAAGCATCTCTTTAATTACAATTTAAAGTGTTACAAAGCTACCATTCAAAGGGAAAAAATTTTTGTCCGAACTCTTGAGGTAGCTCTACATGTGGACTACCAGTAATATACCGCCATGTGTAATATATTGGGCCCACCTAAAAAATATTAAAGTGGAATCATGGACTCTGCAGTAACCTTGAAATAATCTTAAATAGCCTCGAAATAACCTCCGCAGTTTCACTTTAAGTGGGGGAGGGAGGGAGGGCAAAATAACACCATGAATATTATTTCAGGGTTAATTCAGGTTTATTGAAGAAATGATCCATATATTTCACTTCAATAACCGAAAAATAAATCCGAAATAATCTTTGCTATGTTATTTCGAGGTTATTGAAGTGGAACTACATAAGTTATTTTGAGATTATTTCTAAATTATTTTTAGATTATTGAAGTGGAATATATATGTTAACCCTAAAATAGTCTCGAAATAATCTTAAAATAATATCCCAAATTTTATGGATCAAGAATTTTGGTGCAACCATGCAATGTATTGGTTCACTTGCATGGCTTGTTTTTTTGTTTAGCCAAAATAAATGTTTTGAAGAACCTTTCAGATCAACTAGATATTTATTGACCCATGTTGTTGGTGTGAAATTGAATTTTTATTACAATGGCACCTTCAATTCACGTTGCCACAAGGTTTTTGCTAGCCCATGATGTTAAAGAAAGTTCCTTAGCAACTCAAGGTGTAAACCTGTGGTCCTCGCCAGCACAAGATGGCTGAATTTCTACTTTAACCATTTTCTGCCCCATGTGGGTAGTTCTAACTAGCCCAAGATATTATCTGGTGGCGCTCCCTAACTTATACGTTAGTGTGGGATTGCATTTAAGTTTAAAGTGTGCCTCAATGTGCTTTCAACGTCACATAGCTACGGTGAACTCACAGAAGATGCTAGCATGAGATCGCAGTTCAATATGAAAGACAATGTTTGTCCTAAGCGGCAAATAGGTTCTCACTGTCTTTAGATGCTAGTGGAAGGTTCACATTTACCCAAGGTGCTTGAGTTCTATCAAATTGTATTAGATTGGGTTTCTAGGAATATATATGACCTTCAATAAGATTGAATAATCTTTACGTGGATAAGAAGTGATCTATAAGATTCAAAGCAAATTAAGTGATGCAAGTTTTTTAAATAGTCATAAATTATTTAGAATCTATTTGGATTTAAGATAGTTCAAAAATCATACACATGATTTTTGACAATTGGTTGTATGAATTTTGAGTAGATTTAGAAGGCTAGCTGTAATAAAGAAATTTTTCAATAATAATACTAAAGGTTAATGAGTCGTTTTAAACAGAAGCATCTCTTCAATTACAATTTAAAGCGTTACAAAGCTACCATTCAAAGGGAAAATTTTTGTCCGGACTCTTGAGGTAGCTCTACCTGCGTACTACCAGTAATATACTGTCATGTGTACTATATTGGGCCCACCTAAAAAATATTAAAGTGGAATCATAGACTCTGCAATAATACTGAAATAATCTGTAAATAACCTCGAAATAACCTCTGCAGTTCCACTTTAATAACCCCGAAATAACATCGTGGAGGTTATTTTGGGGTTATTTTAGGGTTATTAAAGAGAAACCTATATATTTTTAACTTTAATAACCACGAAATAACTAAGAAATAACCCTGAAATAACATCTGTTGTGTTATTTCGAGGTTATTGATGTGAAACCGCGAATGTTATTTCTGGGTTATTTTTGAGTTATTGAAGTGTAATATATGAGTTTCTCTTTAATAACCCGGAAATAACACCGAAATAACCCCCGCGGTTCCACTTCAATAACTCTGAAATAACCTCAGTGCGGTATAGCACAGGCGGCCGCATATTATTAGAGTCTGCAAGGACATAAAATTTTTCAAAGTGAGAGCAAGACACGAAGCTGCGAAAGGTGAAGGGAAGTTATTATCAGTTGCGTGCGCAAGAAGCGTCGCCAAACTGCGTGAGAAACGAACCGAAGATGAAGAAAAAACCAAGAGCGAGAAAAAGGAGGAAGAAGAGTCGAGTGCTTAAAACACCCCAAAGCTTTGAGGTGATCAGCATTGAGGCAGTAAGGATGAAGCCTAGGTACGACATCATACTTCGTCACTGCGGAGAAGACCCTTGTCGAGATAGATCGAAGAAAGAGAAGAAGAAGACGCATGTGCAAGAAGGGAGCCGAAGCTTCTGTGTGAATTGGTTAGGTTCGAGTTGAAATCGAAGGAGAGGGATAAGAGAATGCTTGCGTGCTCGATCTAGGGCAGCCGGTCAATCGATTCGTCTGCGAGAAGAAAAAGAAGGGAGGTCGAATGACTCAGGTGCGCATGACCGAGCTTCCTTCTGAGGTTAATTCGAGCATCCATCAGGCTAGGGTTTATGTTATTTTATTATATTAAAATTGCTAATATCATGTTAGATTATAATCAGTGATAATTTAAAATATTATTAATTATAATAAAAAATATTGAAGAAATGAATATTTTGATTTGAGATTCAATGTCCGAAGCACAAGCAAAAGAAAAGAGGCTGAACCAAGTTAATTGGTAAGGTGGTAAGAGGTCTTGTGCGTAGGGAAGAATACCAAGCCTTTTAAGGTAAGGGTTTATTCATGAAATTATATATATATCAAT
>NW_018164644.1:2300894-2303211 GCF_001263595.1 Phalaenopsis equestris | reverse complement strand
TATATATATATTTGTATGTTTATTTTTCTTAGAGTGAATCACTTTGAAGAAAAAGGTGTATGTTAATTAATGACAAAGTTTGATTTATTTTAGAATGTATAATTAATAAATTATTAATTTATAACAACAATCAAGATTGAAGAACATTTGAACCTAAGATTGGAGATATGAAGCTTGTAAGACAAGCAAGCTAGGTTAAGACGGATAATTATATTTTTGAATTCCAATAATTATTTCTATTTTAAATTTTATGTTTGATTTCATGTATTTTTTAATTTAACAATAAATTCTTCATATTGTCAGACAGGGTAGTTATACATGACAATTATAATTGCATAACAGTTTAGTTTAGGATTATATCAGATCATTACATGACTTTAGTAAAGGTCTATATATAAGCGCATAATAGTTTAGTTTAAGATGATATCGGATAATTGCATGACTTTAGTTGAGGTCTACATATAAGTTGCATAACAATTTAATTTATGATCATATCAGATCATTTCGTTATTTAAGTAGAGGTTTACGTATAAGCTTATCACATGATCACATATATATGTCACATTATTATTTAACCTCTTGAATTTTATTAAATGTGCGTATGTTAGTTGATTTCATGACTAATAGATATAATAAGTTTCTATTATTCATCAGTAGATAGAGGTAAGTGTAGAGAGAATGCATGATATGAAATAATGAAATAACTCAGATATGAATGTTTGTATGTGCATGTTAAGAGGAGTTCACCCCCTAATGGTACAGGCAGGAGACTCCAGTGTCCCGCGTGCGTAGATGTTTTTCTACTACTTCAAACAATTGTCATCGTTCACTAACTGCTATGCTGATGAGATAATATCGGTCAGAGATGAGTAGATAGAGCTTATCACCCAGACAATTGTAATATATGGATCGTTATTCGCTATACCGACAGAATAATATTAGTAACCCGTTGTGCTAACAGGAGCCGACGAAGAAATATCAGCCAATGTTGTTTTAGGTTGTTTTGACGATGATCCTCAAAACAGAAAGATGTGTATGTAAATAATATAAAGTAAAAGTAGAGTGAATGTTAATGCATATAGAAATCTAGAATATTTTCATTTAGAAAAGATCATTGATGCATGCATTAGTATATTCAAAGATTTTATATGAAAGATTAGTATAATAAAATATTTCTTATTGAGATATAAAAGTCCAACATGCATATCGATTTATTTTCCTCGGGTTACTGTAGTTTAGAAGTGTAATTGCTCCTTGGTTATCTTTAGATAACTCATTATGTTGCTTTAAAATTTTTTTTGAGATTTAAGCTTTTGATTAAGATGAATAGAAGAAGACATAATGTATGCAGGAGGCGAGAACAACAAACGAAAAGATACGACAATAATTTTTTTTTTAATTTTAATTGCTTTCTTTAATGGTTCTTTGATGAATATTTAAATATTTAATTTTTAGTGATAGGAATAGAATATAACAGAATTGATTTTCATTGTTCGACTGTCCATTCCCATCTTGGTTAATTCCAAGCCCCTGGTTAGGTTGAGACTAGGGGTGTAAACGAACCGAACACGAACGAACAGTGCTCGTGTTCGTGTTCGGTTCGTTTGAAATATTGTTTGTTTGAAATAGGCTCGTGTTCGAAATTGTTCGTGAAAGGTCTGTTCGTGTTCGGTTCGATTTGTTCGAAATTAGTTCGAATTATTCGAATCGTTCGAATCGTTCGAATCGTTCGAATTGTTCGAATATGTTTGAAATGTTCGAAATGTTCGAAATGTTCGAATTGTTCGAAACGTTCGAAAATTTTCAAATTTTTTATATTTTTTAATCTGTTAAATAGAAAAAAAATTAAATATTAATTCTCACACCACATAAAAAATGCCACCATTTTAACTTTAAAAAATTGGAATAACTCTAAATAAAATATATAAGAATTATTAATTAATTCTCAAATTATCAAAAATAATAAATAAAAAACTTCCACAAAAACATCTCTTCATCATTAGTCAAACAAATAATATCTTACATAAATAGATAATGTTCAAATTGTAAATTCATTTCAATTCTAAGAGCTCAATTTGAAATCAAATTTTAAATTGTAAATTAAACTTGCATTCACTTCCCTCAATCTCCTATACACATGTTTACTAATTAGTAATTACTACAGCTATAATAAATTCTACTCCACATTGGGATGGAAGACTCAAATGACATCCTCAGGATTAATTCATGAAGCTCAACCATGAATCCATGCTTGCCCAAAAGCTCTATCTGTAAGAAAATGAACAAATCAACTTTAACTTCAGGCAAATGTAAATGC
>NW_018164644.1:2292819-2296019 GCF_001263595.1 Phalaenopsis equestris | reverse complement strand
GTTGAGTTCCATCTAGTAGAAACATCAGTGCATAGTGACCTTGTAGTTGCAACTCCTAATTGTTTTGCCACTTCTACAAACTTATGTAATCTTGCAGGAGATTTTTTCAGATACTTAACTGATTCTCTAATATTTTGGATGATTCCATGCACCTCCTTTAGCCCGTCTTGGACCATAATATTGAGAATATGTGCACAACATCTGACATGGAAAAAAAGACCACGAAAGTGCAACTTTCCTCGTGATTCAAAATTCGCTTTTAAGGAACTAGCTGCGACATCATTATTGCTTGCATTATCTAAAGTAATTGTAGAGATTTTATCTTGAAGCTTCCACTCCAACAAACACTCACAAATAGCGTCACATATGTAAGTGCCCGTATGTGGAGGCTCTAATTCAATGAAATTGATAATAACCTTCTTTAACTTCCATGCTTCGTCGATATAATGAGCAGTCAAGCACATATATCTGATAGTCTGATTAGAGGTCCAACAATCAGCAGTTAATGACACCATATGAACATTTTTAAAGCAAAATTTAAGCTTTTCTTTCTCCTGCTCGTAAACTTTCATGCAATCATTTTTTATGGTGTTTCTTGAAACACTTTGAAAGTTAGGATTCAACATTTTCAACAATATATTGAACCACATGTGTTCAACGATCATGAATGGATACTCATGCACAATTATCATCTTTGCCATCACCTCTCTTATGACTTGTTGATCATAATTTTTAGGATCATAAAAAGTAGGAAACTCTGAATCATTGTCAGCTTCGAAAGGCAAGAAGTTCAATATATTTTATCTCTTATCTGATAAATTAACTAATTGTTGACTCTTTGCTTTTATTTTAGCACACTCCTTAATGTGCCTAAGAAGTTGTGAGGTTGTGCCTGACTTGGGCTTAAGGATTTTTACACCACAGCAAATGCATTGAATAAATGATTTTTCAGCCCCCTTTGAATTTGATTTAACATCAACAAAATATTCCCAAACAGATGATTTTCTCTTCCTGCCTTTCTTACATTCTATTTCAGTACTAGTGCTTCCAACAACCACTTCTACGGGTTGAGAACTATCATTTCCATCATGAATTGCAATTGGCAATTGTTCACTAGTTGATGCAGATTGAGAATGTTCAATATTTGACATTCTAAATAACTGCATACAAAAATATAATATCACATGAGATTACAATCATTTCATGCTGTATGTACGTAAATGATATTTAAAACTGAAAGGCTGTCATTTAGCAAGTGACTAATAAATTTACACAATAAAGAAATGACTAAGAAGATAAAATAAAATCTACTAAGATGGAAACTATTGCTTCATACAAACTTAAAGACATGACCAACAGCACCTCTAAAGAATCACACATCCACTTTGACACATAATATTTAAAACTGAAAGGACCACAAATTAGTCCTCATATTGGACTACAGAACCGAAAGGATATTCATAAATTCAAATCCATCATTTGGAGTGTTCGTTAGTGCCTCTGAAAAATTAGAAACAAACTTTAAATATAGACAGTCTGTCCTACAGAAAAAAACTATAAACATGTCTCACTACACCAGAGCCAACATTGAGAAGAAACCATGAGTTGTCATAAAAAAGTAACAAGTTAGTCCTGAACTTCCAAAGGATCAGTAGTTGAAGTTACGGGATTAACCGTGATTAGTAATAAGATGGAAACTATTGCTTCGTACAAACTATTGCTTCATACAAACTTAATATATTTTAAACCGAAAAAAGAAAACCAAACAAACAAGAGTAAACAAAATCAATATCAATGCATCCAAATCCCGCATTGTACATACAAAGTAAACTTTACTCTGTATCATGATATTAGCACAAAATGTAAGCAGTTAAGCCCAATCAAATAGAACAACTTCATAAAATTCAGAAAAAAAATGACTTTTTCAAAAGAAGTTTTACTAGCCAAACCTCTTACAAATTTCAAAATCCTCAATCTTGAGTCTCACAAGAAGACTAGAAGAATATGCCAGTTCACGTAAGCCATTGATGAACATTAACATAGCAAAATAGGCACACATACCCGGATTTCATCAAGAAGGAAAGAATTCCTCATCAAAAATCTTAGCGATGAATAATGTAATGAATAGCAAGTGTAACAGTTAATTTCAAAGAAAAAGACAACTTCCACGTTTTATCATAAATTTCATCATATCTCAATCCACACTAATTACCAAATGCAGAATCATACTTTCATGTTTAACGAAACAAGAGTAAAACACCACAAATAAAAGATGCAAGCCAAGTTAACATAATATATTCGGAATACATAAATGTCCCATCAAATTGGAGGCACGGATACCAAACAAAAGTTCCATGGCGTATTAGCAGAATATAGATTTCACTCACTAAATTTGTATGCAAGCATCCAAGGCATCTCATATGATATTTGGAATACATAAATATTTCTACTATCCTTGGTTGCATAGATTCTGCATTCAACCCAAAGGCGGTTTATACATAAAAGTTACTGCTATCTGTAATTTTAATTCTTTCATCATCATCATCGCACGAATATTTCTTTTAGCAAAAGAGAAAAGGGATAAAACACCTTCGCTTAAGTTTAGAAAAAAAAATAAGAAATCAAAAGTGCCTTTTATCAACCAGCAAGAATATCGAGCAACCAAAGTAACGATTAACGAAAATACCGGGTCGATCCAACGCCGACTCACCGGGGAAAATACCTTTTATCAAAAAAAAATAGAAGTAGAGATTAGAGAACGAACAAAAAAAATCAACTCTAAGCTTAAGACAAAGATTTTCGCGATTTTGAGACAAGTTCTCACCGAAAGAAGCTTTTCGCGATTTTGATAGAAGAAAATGGTTCTCGATCTTGAGAGAAGGAGCAACCGGAGGAGATAGATCGGCTGGGGTCTCGTGCTTCCGTGAGAGGAGAACGGCGTGAGAGGAGAGCGGCGAGCTTTTCACGATCTTGAGCGAAGGAGCAGCCGGAGGAGAAACACCAGCTGCGGTCTCGTGCTTCCGTGAGAGGAGAACGGCGTGAGAGGAGAGCGGCGAGCTTTTCACGATCTTGAGCGAAGGAGCAGCCGGAGGAGAAACACCAGCTGCGGTCTCGTGCTTCCGTGAGAGGAGAACGGCGTGAGAGGAGAGCGGCGAGCTTTTCACGATCTTGAGCGAAGGAGCAGCCGGAGGAGAAACACC
>NW_018164644.1:2259956-2292632 GCF_001263595.1 Phalaenopsis equestris | reverse complement strand
GTATTATTATTAATAATTTATTTTACATTATAATTTACAGATTTTAAATTTTAAAATATATTAATTTTTTTTAGTATATAATTATTTTAAAAATATAAAAAAATATATATATATATATATAATTTTTTTTATTTCGAACAATAACGATTCAAACACGAACGAACGCATCACTGTTCGTGTTTGGTTCGTTTAGCAAACCGAACGAAAAAAATTGTTCGTGTTCGTCTCGTTTGCTTATCGAACGAATCGAACACGAACACTTTGGCGAATCGAACACGAACTGTTCGCGAACAACGAGCTTTTTTGACAGCCCTAGTTGAGACAAAAGCTATTTGGTTTTTGAATAATTTGTAAAAGATTACTACGTTGTTACCACAAAAAATTTCTAGGATCTTAAATTCGAAGAAAAACGGATTTATATGGTTTTCACCTATAGGTGCAACTTCAACTTAAATTAATTCATTAAGGCGCTAACTGTTTCAAGAGTTAAGTTATTATTGATTTCCGTGTTGATTATGGTAAATAAATTCCAAAGAAAAGAAAATATTATTATTAATAGCTACTTTAAGCTGTTACAAGGAGAGAGATCAAGTTCCAGCGAAAATGAGAAGGATTTTCTTGTAGTAAATTGTGCATGAATCAAATGGTTGTATGTATGAGCGCGTTCCTTGATAAGATTATTAAATAATATTTAAGCCTGTGTTGTCTGAGCTTTTTATTAGTGAGGATATAAATTCATCAACATTCCCTGAGATTGTCTGCACCTTCTCATTTACAATTTTTCTCTTTTAATTAATCTATTTTTTGCCCAATCCTTTTCTTCATTACTTTAATCTCCACATCCTTGTGATCAAAGGACAAAACCAGATTTGAAAAACTCTAATATAGAGCATTTTTTTTTTAAATTGAAATCACAATTTTCTCTTTAAATTTCTACTTGGTTGTTTCAAATGTGGAACGTTTCCTCAGATTGTAGTATTTGTTCCATTGAGACTTTGATTGCCTTTTTTGTTTTCTCGATATTTTAGCTGAGTTCTTCAAATGTTTTTTCTTTAGAGTGATTTTCATTTGCTTGATGCCTAGTATTTGTACCCTTGAGAGATTGTCTAAGCCAATTGAGTCACTTTTTTGATAAATAGGGGCCATTTATCTTGACTGGGTACTATATTGCATAGGTAGAGAGCCCTACAAACGCTGTGGATCTGCCATAAAAGAATCCAATAGTTGAGAGGTTATGGAATGCTTAGATGTCTTGAGAGTTGATGATGATAGTTGCTGCTTTTGAAGCTTTTTGTTGAGTTGAAGCTTTTTTTCTTAAAAAAAAAATTAAGTGGGGATTGAATTGCTTTCTATCAGCTCTTTTCATTAGATTATGTGCAAAGTTGACTTTTGTGCCATTTGGTGGATGAGGTCCCTGATGACTATTCTCTGACTGACTCCTTCAGAACGGATAGTGAAAGAATCTATCCGTTGATAGGATAGACAATATCAATTGGACTGACCATACTGAGATACAACCATATCAAGTTTTCTGCTCCACAGTAGCCTTAGGAGATCAATTTTTGAAATCTTTTAGTTGGGTCCATAGCGAGCAACTCAATGATATCCGGAAAAAAGGATGGTCAAAGAAGATGGAAGGCAAAATGGTAAGGACGATCTTAAATACGAACACAAGATTTTCCGGTATGACCTGCATTGCTATAATAAGTATTCTCTAATTATAAAAGAGAATACAATTAGGGTAACTATTTGCGAGCCTTGTTAGGCTTGTTCCTTTAGGACTGGAAGTGTTGTGGAATCATGGACAATAACGTGTCACCACTTTGTACTTCTGCCTGCTTTAAGTGTTGTGAATTGAATGTGTTAAACGTTAATGTGGTGTCAGCTTGCATCATTGGGTTTTAAATGACCCAACAAAAGAAACCGCTAATGGCTCCCACCTCCAACCTTGGTATCTACAAATAGGGAATTGTGAAGGTTGGGCTGGCAGTTTTTCTTCCCTCTTAACTATCTAAGGACTTTTTGAGAAGATGAGCAGTAGATAGAGGAAAAATTTTTGTATCCGAACTCCGGACGTAGCTCTACATGCGGACCTCAATAATATATTGTTACGCGTGCTATATCGGGTGCACATAAAAAAATATTAAAGTAAAACCGTAGAGGTTATTGGAGTGGAACCGCAGAGGTTATTGAGGTATTAACTCCAATAATGCCGCAATAACCCATCAATAACCCCCTAATAACTTCCGCGGATCCACTTTAATAACCCCCTGCAATAACTCCCGCAATAACCCCTTGCAATAACTACCGCCCCCCAATAACCCCTTGCAATAACTTCCGCCCCCCAATAACCCGAAAATAATCCCTCAATAACCCCTGCAATCTCACCTCAATAACCCCTATAATAATCCCCAAAAAATTATCCAATAACCTCCGCGGTTCTATTCAATAATCCCTTGCAATAATCCCTTGCAATAACCCTCGCAATAATCCCCGCAATAACCCTCTAATAACCTCCGCGATATAGCACACGTGGTGCATATTATTGAAATTCCGCACGCAAAACTGTTTTCGTACTCCGGATGTAAAATTTTCTACAGATAGAGATGAGTCTAGAATGACTCCTACTATTTTTGCATTCCATCATTAGCAATAAGTCTTCTTTCTCATATTTTATGACCCACTGGTTTTTCAAAATGGGTGGCCGGGCTCTCTTTTTCTCTATTAGATAATTTTTCTGCCACTTTTGTGTTTTGGTGCTCGGTCGTTGTCAAAAAATTCGATTATAGTTGTGGACCCAGGGGTTTTTTATGGAATCCAAATATCCCTCTTCTCTTAAAAGTGGCCACAGAATGTGGGATTTGTTCCAATCTTAACACAGGACTTGAACGAAAAAGAAGAGGTTATATCCTTTTCCGCCTTTTCTCTTTTGTGTTTCACTTGGTGTACGGCATACACTTTTTAAGATTCGACATGATGCTCTTCTTTTCATCTGTCAGGGATTCAGAAAAATTGATCCAGATCGCTGGGAATTCGCAAATGAGGGATTCTTAAGAGATCAGAAACATCTTTTAAAAAACATAAACCGGAAAAAATCCTCCCATGCACATACTCAACCACCGTCCCTTCCCCAGAATCCTTCAGTCACATCATGTGTTGAGGTTGGCAAGTTTGGTCTAGATGAAGAGATTGAGAGGCTCAAACGGGATAAAAATGTTCTCATGCAGGAACTCGTAAGGCTGAGGCAGCAACAGCAGACTACAGACCATCAGCTTCAAGCCCTAAACAAGCGTATTCATGGAATGGAACAGCGCCAGCAACAAATGATGTCATTCTTGGCCAAGGCCATAAACAGCCCCGAATTCTTAGCTCAGCTGGTGCAGCAGAACAATGCCAATAACCAACTAATTTCTGGTGGCAACAAGAAGAGAAGGTTACCTAATCAAGGTGAGTTGGAGGCAGAAAGCACCTCACCCGATACACAAATGGTTAAGTATCAGCCCTTGTTGACAGAGGCTGCCAAGTTAATGCTCACGCAAGCAATAAACTCAGAATCATCTCCTAGTATGGATTCTTTTAGCAAACCTGATAACATCATTCAACATGGAAATCTTCATTTATCATCTGATACTTTAGACAGCAGCCGGAGTTCTTCAAGTAGGAGTTCTGGAGTCACCTTTCAAGAAAATTCAAGAGGTTTCTCAGCAGTTTCTTCTTCGTCTCCTTTATCTGAAATACAATCTCCCTCGGTTGTTACAGATCCAGGTAACAACATACTACCCATTTTTCCAGAGGAAATTCCCCATACGGATATTGGTTTTCTGAGTATGAGCCATGCAGCCTCCGAAGCAGAAAATGCTCTTGCTCAGTCTATTGCTGGAGTTGATGGAATGACTGCTCTAGAGTTGGAGAAGTTTGCAGGCGATGCGAGCATCCGTATCTTTAGTGAAGGCGACGGCACAATACTTCCCGGTATTGTCGACTCTTTTTGGGAACAATTCCTTTCAGCAAGCCCGATTTCTGGTGACACCGACGAAGTTAATTCTGGCTTTCCTGACGCTACAGAGACAACGAAACTGCTTGGACAAGGGTGGGATGGGGTTCATAACATGGACAACCTCACAGAGCAGATGGGTCTTCTTACTTCAAAATCTGAAGTTTTATAACTGCCCATTAACTTGAAATTATAGTTGCAGGTGATCTAGAGATGTATTATGTCACTCTAAACTATGTCTATGGATTTATGGAGATTGTTCTGCCATATTTTCTACTTTCGGATGGGGCGTTTTTTGGTATGGCCCCGCATGGTGGTATTTATATTGCCTTAGTTCTTTACACACACACACACACACACACACACACACACACACACACACATATATATATATATATATATAGAAAAACTAACGTACAACAACAATTCCTCTGGATTTATAGATCTAACACCTGAAGTTTTGATATGTACATATATAGCACTTTTGTGTCATGAATCTATGTATGACAGTATGCATTTCACGTCCAAAAATTAATAATAGTGATATTTTTTATACAATATAATGAATTTAATTATTACTTTTCATAATATTAAAAATATTTTCTTAAGATATTGGATCAACTTTAATCAAATTTTTTGATACTATGGTAAATGTGAATAACAACATATAAAAATATCGATTATTATTTTCCATATAAATGTTTGGGCACTCTACCGCATTGTAAGTCAACGTTAAACAAATGTTTTTTTTTTGCCCATTCATAACATTTGATAGTTCCCTTCATCTAATTTTAAGATAACACATACTACATAACTTTTAAACAATTTACTGAATGACCCTATTTGCATAAAAAAAATTGTTAATGGAATGAATGCATGCAATATTATCAAATCGAGAGATAAATGAATATAATTTCTAATATATTTACAAAAATGAAATATTTTTCGTTACTAAAGTATGTGATATCTAAATCATATAAGAGGAAAGTTAAAATTTAGGTGTATTTACGTGCATATCATGTACTTCTCATGTATTTACATGCTGTAACCAAATTTTCATACTTTCATGTGTATAACTCAATTTCTTAACATCACATCAAAAATATCATAATTATTATCTGGTTAAAAGTAAATGCAAATTTTCATGCATGTGTTTATACTTTGTGCATTAAGGTGTTATAAATGTAAATATAAACTATTTTGTATTAAATATGTAAATACATATTTCCCAAAATATAAAACAATTGAGTGAACTTGCTAACGTGCTCAAATTGCGCCTAATTTGCTCCAGCACCAGCGAGGTCACGCCGCTGTTCTGGTTTCTCAGAGGGGTTGGTCCAGATTCCAGAATAAATGGGCCAACGGCTATCTCTGCGATGACTACTATTTCAAATTTCGGTGCTCCGCCAGTTCAACTTAACGGGTCTGGATTACTTTATTTGTTGCCCTGCAACGGCTTAAAAAGGAACGATCGAAGCACCGTCAGATTAAGAGGTGCAACGGCTCTGATGATCCAAACAATTCGACCGTTGGAGTTTACACATCCGCTCGGGTGAGAAGTAGAAAGAAGGCTTTCTTCCCTTTCTTTAAAATCGGACAACGGGATGAGAAGAGTTAAACGAAGCAGAAGGTAAGAGAAAGAAAGAAAGGGAGAAGCAAATAATTTGCTTTCTTGATTACGTTTACCCCTGTCGCATAGATCTCAGTAGGGACGGCGGCGAGCCAGATCACGGAAGGGAGGGAGTCGCTGAGCACTCGCCTTCATTCCTTGTTCTCCTCCGTGTTTTCCAGTATCTTCTGGCACAACCAGAACCAGGAAGAAGAAGAAAGAGAGGAGATGGCCACAAGGAACAACCATGTTGCTGTTAATGCGCAGCAGAGAGATAAGGGTGAGTATGAAATCTTCTTATACATATCTTAGGTTTTCATTTATTAGATTGTTATAATGATCGTGAATCCGGGCAAATTTAGGTTTTTTTTTCCTTATAACCTTTTGCTTTTAGTCTATTTTACTTGTTCTACGTTTTTCCTTGTTCCTTCTCCTGGATTTGTACTTCCTTAATGCATTTTATGGGGTTTCTTCAAGATTTCGTCTTCAAGATTTCTCTAACAAGTGCTTTTCTTAGTTTTTGCTATTCCTGTATTTCTGTTTCTAATAATTGTTAAACTTTACTCTTATATTTGTTGACAGGAGGTGCCTTGCCGGCTGGTAAGGCCAAGGTAACTGATGGTCCAGGTGATGCTAAGAACCGGAAGGCTCTTGAAGATATTGGCAATCTGGTTAATCTCCGTATTGCAGATGGGTAAATATAAAATAATGCAATTTATCTCAGTGTTATCTTTCTTTACATATATTATTTTTATTTATTTAAATGTCATATTTTTATCTGTTTCATTTCCCAGGAAGGCAATTAATCGCCCAATAACGAGGTATTTTTAATCTATCCACTCTGCTTGCTTTCTTACAGAGTTTAATAATCGTGATCTATTCTAACGCGTATGTGCATTGCATGTAGAAGTTTTGGTGCACAGTTGCTAGCCAACGCACAAGCTGCTGGTGCCGCTAATAAGGTTCTTTTCTTTCGTTGAATTTTCCATCTGTAACTCAATGATCAAATTGTGTATTTCTTAGCTCTCGGGTCTTCAAATTTTGCAGAATGTTCTAAAGCAAGCAGCTTTACCTGCCAATGGGGCTGCGAAGAAGAAGCCCGCAATCAAAAATACAAAGCCGGAGGTGGTCATAGATATAACAAGCCCTATAACAGATCCAAAGGAGAAGCAGGGGAAAAAGAAACCACGTGCTTCCTCATCAAAGAGGAACGTCCACTCTCTAACTTATGTGCTTTCAGCTCGTAGCAAGGTATCTATAATCCATTTGTAGTTCTTTGATTAAGTTTTGTAGGCCAAATATATATTTTTCTTCTTTTGATTTCAACCTTCTTTTGATTCCATTATATTAGGTTGCTTGTGGGATTGTAGATATTGATGCTGCAGATGCAGGGAATGAATTGTCCATGGTTGATTACGTCGAGGATCTATACAAGTTCTACAAACACCATGAGGTGATAAGAAAACCGAAGAAATATTTCACCTTTATATTTTCATTGATTGATGTTTTACAGTTTCTCTCATTCACAAAACACATGATTGTCGCGTGAAAATGCAGAAAGTGTGCAGCCCTCGGGACTACATGGGCTCTCAAATCGAAATAAATGCGAAGATGAGAGCCATACTTGTGGATTGGCTGTTAGAAGTGCACCACAAATTTGAACTGATGCCTGAGACTCTTTATCTCACAATGTTCATCATCGACCGCTTTCTCTCCATAGAGTCTGTGCATAGGAAAGAGCTGCAGCTTGTAGGTATTAGCGCCATGCTCATTGCGTCAAAATATGAAGAAATATGGGCTCCAGAGGTATGTGTTCTTGTTTATATATGTTTTTATTTGAATAATTAGTGGGAATCATGTGATTATTATTGCAGGTTAATGATTTTATTTGCATTTCGGATCGGGCCTATACTAGAGAACAAATACTTAGAATGGAGAAGGCGATTTTGAACAAGCTCGACTGGAAGTTGACATTCCCAACCCCGTATGTGTTCATTGTCAGATTCCTGAAGGCTGCAGTTTCTGATAAGGAGGTACAGAAGCATTGAGATTCATATATATATTTCCTTATTCCTCGAGCAAAAAAAAAAAAAGTTAAAAACTTTTTGTAATTGCGATTGCGATGAATATTAACTAGTGAAAATATCATTTTGTGAATCCAGATGGAACACATGACATTCTTCTTTGCTGAACTAGCATTGCTGCATTACTCCATAGCCATGCACTGCCCTTCTCTGATTGCTGCTTCTGCCGTCTATGCCGCTCGATGCACATTGAATAAGACTCCACTGTGGAGCAAAACTCTAGAGTACCATACTGGCTACTTGGAGAAGAATTTGTTGTATGGGAACAAATTTTTTTTGAGTATTTTATGCCCCGCATCTTTAATGAAAACTTGATCAAATCTGAATGAATATTCTTTCCTGTTACAGGGAGTGTGCGAAGATGATGGTGGGCTACCATTCTTCTGCGGCAGATAGCAAGCTCTATGTGCTCTACAGAAAATACTCAAAAGAGGAGTTTGGGTCTGTTGCGTTGAAGTCTCCAGCTACCAAGTTTGCAGAGGATTTGAAAGTATTGCTCTGATTTTGGTTTTCCATCTATCATCAAGTTGATGATATAACTTCGTTTTTGTTGCTGTGTTTGTTTTACTTTCTTTAGCTGAAAGTGACAGGTTTTTTTTTTCATTTTGTTCTTTTGGGGTTTTAGTTCTTCATATGCGATTTGGATTCATGGCTCTTGACTTGTGTGTGATATAATGAATTCAGTTCATGTGTGATATAATGAATTCAGTTCATGTGTGATTTTTAGGAATATGAAAAACAAAGGCTTTCTAGTTATTGAATATTAATGTAATAAAATTACATCGGATATTAACAGCAAATATCTAAACCGTCAAAGGAAACTTAACAGAAAATGTTCTAAGCAAGGTTGTTGTTTAGGCATTAGGTTATAGATAATTTGCACTAAATACATCAGATATTAACAACAAATATCTAAACCGTCGAAGGAAACTTAACAGAAAATGTTCTAAGCAAGGTTGCTGTTTAGGCATTAGGTTACATATAATTTGCACTAAATACATTTCTTACCACTATTATCCACTTTTCTTAACATATATATATATATATCTTTACTCTGTTGCTAAAAAAAATGTCAAAGGTTATATAAATAATGGACGTGAAAGTTGGCTATTATTCACTCAAATCAACTAATTCAAAAACTAATAGTAATAGCTTTTTAGTAGATCATTATTATTCAGTAACCCTAACCCACCCAAAACCCAAAACCCAAAACCCTAAACTTAAACCCTAAAAATCCTAAACCCCAAACCCCTAACCACTCTGTTGCTAAATAAAAATTTCAAAGGTTATATAAATAATGGACGTGAAAGTTGGGTACTATTCACTCAAATTAACTAATTCAAAAACTAATACTAATAGCTTTTTAGTAGATCATTATTATTCAGTAAACCTAACTCCTAAACCCAAAATCCTAAACCCTAAACCAAAAAGCTATTTGTGTACCCTAAACCAAAAAACTTACAACCCTAAACCAAAAAACTTACAATAGTATTCAGTAACCCTAAACCCAAAACCCTACTAAAACCCTAAAACCTAACCCCTAAACCCTACTAAACTCTAAACCCTAAAATTCCTAAACCCTAACCCGAAACCATAACCCCTAAACTCTAAACTCTACTAACCCTAAACCCTAAACCCTAACTCTAAAACCCTAAACTCTACTAACCCTAAACCCAAACTCTAAAATCATGAACCCTAATCCCTAAAAACACCTAAACCCTAAACCCAAACTTTAAAATCCTAAACCCTAAACCCCTAACCCACCCCTAAAACCCTAAGCCTAAAAAACTTAAACCCTAAAAAACCTAAACCCCAAACCCCTAACCCACAACTAAAACCCTAAACACCTTAAAAAACTTAAACTCGAAACCCTAACCCCTAAACCCTATGATTCTATAACACCAAACTCTAGACCCTAAATCCAACCCCTTGAACCCTAAAACCCTAAAAAACCTTAAACAACTTAAACTCGAAACCCTAACCCCTAAACCTATAATTCTATAACACTAACTATTATATCCACTATTATCCACTTTTCTTAACATATATATATATATATCTTTACTCTGTTGCTAAAAAAAATGTCAAAGGTTATATAAATAATGGACGTGAAAGTTGGCTATTATTCACTCAAATCAACTAATTCAAAAACTAATAGTAATAGCTTTTTAGTAGATCATTATTATTCAGTAACCCTAACCCACCCAAAACCCAAAACCCAAAACCCTAAACTTAAACCCTAAAAATCCTAAACCCCAAACCCCTAACCCACCACTAAAACCCTAAACACCTTAAAAAACTTAAACTCGACCCCTAAACCTTATAATTCTATAACACCAAACTCTAGACCTTAAATCCAATCCCCTGAACCGTAAAACCCTAAAAAACCCTAAACACCTTAAAAACCTTAAACTCGACACCCTAACCCCTAAACCTTATAATTCTATAACACTAACTATTATATCCACTATTATCCACTTTTCTTAACATATATATATATATATATATCTTTACTCTGTTGCAAATAAAAATGTCAAAGGTTATATAAATAATGGACGTGAAATTTGGCTATTCTTCGCTCAAATTTGGCTATTATTCACTCAAATCAACTAATTCAAAAACTAATAGTAATAGCTTTTTAGTAGATCATTATTATTCAGTAACCCTAACCCACCCAAAATCTTACCCCTAAACCCAAAACCCTACTAAAATCCTAAAACCTAACCTCTAAACCCTACTAAACCCCCTAAACCTGAAACCCTAAACCCTAAATTCTACTAACCCTAAACCCTAAACCCAAACTCTAAAATCCTAAACCTTAAACCCTAAATCCTAAAAACCCTAAGCTCTGCTAACCCTAAACCCTAAACCCTAAACCCTAAACCCAAACTCTAAAATCATAAACCCTAAAAACACCTAAACCCTAAACCCTAAAAGCACATAAACCCTAAACCCATACTCTAAAATCCTAACCCTAAAACCTAAAAACACCTAAACCCCTAACCCACCCCTAAAACCCTAAAACCTAAGCCTAAAAAACTTAAACCCTAAAAAACCTAAACACCAAACCCCTAACCCACCACTAAAACCTTAACCCTAAAAAACTTAAACCCTAAGAAACCCACCCCTAAGACCCTAAGCCTAAAAAACTTAAACCCTAAAAAACCTAAACTCTATAAACCCTAAAAAACTTTAAACACCTTAAAAATCTTAAACCCGAAACCCTATAATTCTATAACACCAAACTCTAAACCCTAAACCCTAAAACCATCCTAAAACTCATGAACCCTAAAACCCTAAACCCTAAAAAACCCTAAACACCTTAAAAACTTTAAACCTGAACCCCTAACCCCTAAACCCTATAATTCTATAATACCAAACTCTAAACCATCAACCCTAAAACCATCCCAAACCCCTTGAACCCTAAAACCCTAAACCCTAAAAAACCCTAAACCCTACCTTAAACTCAAAACCCTTAAAAACCTTAAACCTTAAAAACCTTGAATCCTAAAAAACCCATAAACATGCTTAAACCCTAAGAAATCCTCAACCGTAAACCCTAAGAAACCACCCTTAAACCTCTAAACCCTAGCCCCTAAACCAAAAAATCCTAAACTGTTAAACCACCAAACAAAAAATCCTAAACTCTAAACCCTAACCCTAAAAAACCCTAAAACCTACCCTAAACCTTAACCCTAAACCCTAAAAATTTCTAAACCCTACCTTAAAACTTAAAACCCAAACCATAAATCTTAAAAACCTTAAACCCAAAACCTTAAATCCTAAAAAACCCATAAACCCCCTAAACCCTCAACCCTAAACCATAAGAAGCCCTAAACACTTAAGCTCTTGACTCTAAAATCAAAAAATCCTAAACCCTAAACCCTAACCATAAGCCCTAAACCCCTTAACCAAAAAATCCTAAACCCTAAACTAAAAAACTCTAAACCCCGAACCATAAATCTTAAAAACCTTAAACCCAAAACCCTAAATCTTAAAAAAAACCCTCAACCCTAAACCCTTAAGCCCTTGACCCTAAGATCCAAAAATCCTAAACCCTAAACCCTAACCCTAAGCCCTAAACCCCTTAACCAAAAAATCATAAACCCTAAACCCCTTAACCAAAAAATCCTAAACCCTAAACCCCTAATCCCAAAAATCCTAAACTCTAAACCCTAACCCTAAACAACCCCAAACCCTCAACCCTAAAAAACCCTAAACCTCAAACCCTAAAACCCTAAACCCTAAACCCTAAACCTTAAACCCTAAACCCACACACCTAAGTCATAAACCCTACACACCCTAAACCTAAGCCATAAACCCTAAACCCTTAGGGTTTTGAAAAAGATTTATAGAATCATTCATGCGAATCAAACTGTTTGATTTATAAAAAATATATTAAAAAAAAATATTGAAAAAGATTTGTTAAGAACTGATGTGTGCTAGAAAATTTACGGTAGTAGAGTAACAAATTATCATCTTAGTGCAATAGAAAGATTCAACACACACTCAGAAGAGAGAAAACAATCAGTAATGATGTCAAAGAAAACCCGTAAAGGTTAAAAAAAAATCACGGGGCCTAGCTTAACTGAAGAAATCTACTATAAATTGGATATCGAAACAAACCATGTTCAGCCCGTTCAACTCACTGCTGGAAAGGGTTGAACACTCTTTTGAGTTACAACTCTAATGCACGGGTAGACTTATTGTAAGAAGTGAGCGGTGACTGATGGTGTTCGGTGGAGGCCAGAAGGTGGTGGTCGATGGCGTTCAACCATTATTGACAACAGTTAGCGGCAGTTGATGGAAGTAGGTGGCAATCGATAGTGATTGACGATTGTCGGCGGTGGTCGACGACGATCGGAGGTGGTCGACGGCGGTCGACGGTGATCGACGATGGTAGACAGTAGTCCGTGAAGGTCGGTGGTGGCTGGAGTGATGCTGGACTTCAACTCCTCAAAACTTCAAGGCTTCAAGATCTCCTCCCCTCATGAGAGGGGTGTGACTCTATTTATAATGTTCTGAGCGCAATTAATGCAAGAATACAAATTACTTTGATTGGACGGTTTAGAGAATTTTCTTCGATCAGGCAGCGTTTGGTGGATATTTGATTACCTTAACTATGTCAAAATTGAGCAAACTTGGGCTCGCTGGATTCGTTTTGTCGAGACACTCGATTTGACTATAGATTCAACATTCATTTGACCTTCAAAATATGTAAGAGCGAGCGGTTTAGTGACTTGGTCTGAGCTTCATTTGACTTAGATTGGACTAATTTTGATATAATTGGGTTTGTTTCATCGAGCTAGGCAGTTTGACTATAAGTTTGTTGAAATCAAAGCTCTGGATGTCTTTTATCAAGTTTTGATCATTTATTGCTCAAATATTATTCGAGATACACGTCTTTCCTTGAGATTCGTGCTAGATGTTGAGAATTAGTTGATGGAGTATGAGTTGCCTCCCTATTTTCAGGCGAGATCATTTTAATCATCCAAAAATATTAAAATTTGCAACTTTTTATTTTTATTTTTATTATGCTCGAAGATTGTTCTGATGAGACCATTGTTCAAAATCTGCAGGTTTTTTAAGGTTTATCACACACACACACATTATTAAGTAAATTACCATTGACCATCACAACATATTAACGGAACTTACCGTGAATATGTCGTGATGGTAAACAATAAGTTCCTTAATTATGTGTGTGTGTGTGTGTGTGTGTGTGTGTGTGTGTGTCATCACAACACTGCCATGCAATTCAGTTAGAACGGCTGCTTACGAAGTCGGACAATGCAAAGGAAGTTTTGATTTGTTTTTTATAATGAATTTTGAATGTGGAATTTTTTTTCTTGTGAAGGAGTTTGGAAGGCTAAAATTTGGGAATATGGAAAGATTTTCAGCTCCTTTTTTATTTGAAATGAGGAAGTCGGAAGACCAGAAGCTTGAATTTTAAAAACTTGAAGATGAAAAGCGAAAACAAAAAAAAAAATTTAAGCAGATTTCAATCTTTTTTTAATAATTACCTTTAATACCAGGCCTTCTTTTAAACTTATAAATAGAACCCGTGGATGAGAGGAAGAAGCACAAGTGAGGAAAAGGAGAAGGAAAAAAAAAGATGAAGAGTGGAGCCTTCTGCTAGCGTGATTTTTGCAGAAGAGGAAAGTTGTCTCCGTCTTTCTTAGCATGCGAGCAACGAGTTCTTCTTTTGCGTTGTGGCCAAGAGAAAAGTCTCCCCATCCTGCTTAGCATGCGAGTATTTGGATCTTCTTTTGTGTTGTGACCAAGAGAAAATTCGGCTTCATATTTAGAATCCATTTGATTATTCATCCTAAGCTTCCAATTATGCTTAAACGGTTTGATATGAGCTTGATTGGACTCGAGTTTGGCCAAGTTTGGATTCGCTGGGTTCGTCTTACCAAGACGCTCAATTCGTTTATAAGTTTGTGAAATCGAAGCTTGAATGATCTTCACTTCATATTTAGAATTCCTTCTGGCTCAAAGTGCTTTGAGATTCGTGCATGATTAAAATAATTTTTTACGACACATCAAATATATATTTTACTCTCTAGATTATACCCTTTTTAATAAAAAATAAAAATTTATACACATATCACACAATTCTTATGCATTTACATGTCAAGCATAAAAAAATCATTTTTACACTTATAACATCTTAGGGTAGTACATTTATTCCTTAAAGGATTTATTCAATTATTTAAAAAATACTGATTTTGCTATTTTTAATGTGATGGTAAACTTTGGACAATTATGTATCATATATGTAAATATATTTGTTCAGGTGTTAGATACACAAAGGACATAAAAATTGGGTGACATGTGATCGAATGTGCTTGAAAAAGAGTAATTATTCTAATAATGGAAAGAGGAAAAACAAAATAAAAGAAAAAAAAAATAAATAACTCGCATGCACTAATAATGGAAATGCTTCTCACTTCCGAATCAGAAGGGTTTTCATACGCTGCAAGTATGCACGGCGCTCTGTCTTCCTACTCCAAAGAGGAGGTAGTTCTGCAACCATTCCGACCTTTACTGTTCAAAGTTATTATGGATATTTCTTCTTCTTCTTCTTCTTTTTTTTCCTTATATTCCGTTATAAAGATTTTAGAGAAGTCTGACAGAACCATTACCCAATTTACATAAAAATTGACTGACTAACAGGTCATAAAAACTAGGGCTTTGTGCGTTTTATATTGTTCGTGTGAATCATGGGCTTGAAGAAAGTAGAATGGGGATTGATGAATCCATTTAAAAGCTAATGTCTTTTTCCTGTATTGGCTTGTTTTTTGGAATAATTAGGTTTTCTTTCTGTTTGCTTAAATTTAAGGGAATAAGATTACTAGAGTTACAAATGCGCAAGTCTGCAGTTTTGTTTTTTCTCAACTTTTCTGTTGGATTTCTCCATAAAAAGTTGCTTGGAGTTGTGGATGCTAATTCAAAGACGCATAGTCATAATCTGCCATCTTCATTGTTTTATGTGTTGAGTTACTTTAGAGGAGTGATTAAAAAAAAATAACAATCAGTTATGGGTGGCTTCCTGTGAAAGAAATTTTGGTACTTACTGCTTAGTGTGTAAGAAAAATAATAAAAATAGGACATTTAATGCAATGCAACACAAGATTGCTATAATATAACTTGAAGACAATTTTTTGGTGCCATAAATTGACACTCAAAACTCATTTTTTGTTTTGAGACAACATGTTGTCTTATATTTCCGATCAAATGGTTTTGTATTTTGATTTTTGTTTATAATCCTAATGCAAGAATGCGATATGGTATGGGTGTGTTAGAGAGAACAAGTGGATGTTTCTATCACGCATTTAATATTTTTTCTTCTTTTTTCAAATCTTTTTTTTGTTATACTTACCAAACATTTACTCATTTTCTACTTCTCCTTGATGGATACATTTCACAAGCATGTTTACTGCAAGCTATTTCATAGGGAATGATAGGGAGCTAAAGGGAAAAGGTGGAAAGAGAAATATCGGAAAGGAAGAAAGTAGGAAGAGAGAAATCTTTAATCTTATTAATGCCCAATTGCCACTATTCATGCTTATTTATAGGCAAAAACTAAAAGAAAAATACTATTTTGAAACAAATTAAAGTTACAACCATATATTTAAATGTAATTAAACAAAATCCTGTTGCCATCTGGATGGATGCTGGCGAGTACGAGTCAGCTTCTGTCGAATTGATGCTGCAATATTTTCTCCTAGACTCTTTTCACTAATGGAGGTTATAATTGCTCTGGCCTTTCTCCGTTATCATTTGAGGAATCACAAAACGAGCAACAAACTATACCTTCATGGACATTGCTAAATAAAATTTGCCAGTTTTATGAAAAAAATATTCTTTATATTGGCTTAATTGTCAAAAATTAATCTTGAATAACTTAATCATACATTTACACGCTCATATTTCCTGGGGATGTAGAGGATGATAATTGCTGTTTAATCCTTAATATAATGGTGTTGACAGAAAGTTAGTATTATGTAAATTAAAGAAGAAAAACCTCATTTTTATAAAGTTTCTTGTATCTTCTAATTCATTAAATACAAACTTTCAGGTTTGTGGATTAGTTGGAAGCTCCCATAAGAAGAATGGGGGATGTGCTGGCTCTCAAAAGGAACCTGGTTGCAAAGAATCAAATAAACTTAGTGGTAAGTAAGCTCCAATGGGTTCTAAACTAGTACTGAAGGTTTTTATTTTCTGAATTTATTCCTTTTTTATTTTGAATGAATTATTTTGAAATTTTACAATCTGAGAAGTTCTTATCAGATGAGTGTGAGGGAAGTGATATAAGCTGTTTAGCCCTTCACCTTCATCTTGCAGGTCATGCTGAGCCAATTCCAAATCATAAGATCCATCAACTTGAAGGAAAGCCATATTTCACAGCTATAATGGGAACGGCTAGTGTTTGCCGTAGTTTTTTAGTGGTAATTTCTCAAACCTATTTTTTCGGGGGCTAAAATTTATGATTTTACTTGGTTATTTTGCTGTGCAAGACAGAATAAATCTATTTGATGTTATTTCTTTCGAAATAACTAATATGCTACTTATGATGAATGTTTATATTTGATGAGAAAGAGCCTCTAGACTGTAATTTTTTGTTACTATCAGTTTGTGAGATTTTTTAAATCTTTAAGCCATATTTTACAACATAAAGATTTGGATAATTTCTACCCTGTTCTTTATTTTTCTTTCCAACATATTTTAATAATGTTCATCAACAGAGATAAACTTAACAGTATTATGTGTCTTTTTTTGTTTTAACTTTCTTCTTTTTTTTTGTTAAATCATAGAGGATCTGTCTAAGGTATATGTATGTATGTATGTGTGTGTGTGTCGTATGGTATGTTGCATGCACGCATGGATCGATGCGTCGATGTATAGACGTTTGTATTTGTCTTTCTGTATTTATGTATGTATTATTTTGTTATAAATGTTGAGTTGGGCTCAGTTAATTCCTCCTTAAAACTAATGAAATGTTGATTATCTGTCAGAAAATTCCAAAAAGTTTTAGTGAATTTCTTCCTTCATCATCTGCATGGATTATACTATGCTGCCGCGAAAAAGAATGGGCTGCAAAATGCAGAGTGTCCCAGAGCGCCAAGTTTATAAACGAGGGATGGAAACAATTTGTGTTGGATAACAATTTAAAAATTGGAGATGGCTGTGTTTTTGAACTGATGAATATCAAAGAGCTGAGATTCAGAGTTCAGATTCTAAGTGGAGAATTGCCTGTCAGCCCAACAACTGATATTTTTACACGAGGAAATAGCATTGATACTCCTATTTTGATTGGCTAAATTAGTTTCATGCTGAATGAAGTGTATAGGGGACTTCTTTTCTATGTTTTCTTATACGTGAAAATGAAATCCATGTTTGGTGTAATATAAGTGATATCTATATGTTTTGATCGAAATATTTGTAGTGCGACGTATTTGGCGCAATGAAAATTATGGAAAATATTTTTGGGGTACTACCATGGTAATGAATTTTCTTCTCTTTTACATTTGGGTTTTTTTAAAGATTTTCATGTAAATCTATGGATTAATTTCTTCATTTTCTAATTGTTTTGGAGTGAAATGAAGTTTCTCCTCTTTTGTGCTTGTTTTGTTGTTCATTGCATTACTTTCTAGCATGCATGGTGATCATCTGTGCTGGTTGGTAGTACTGATAATGATTGATGTTGCTCTGAATGATATAGCGTTGGAATAGTTTTGAGCTGAAGACTGCCTGATAACTGAGTTTGTTTTGCCAACATGAGCTCCTCACCTAGGGATCGATAGTTGGCAGCCAAACTAGAATAGCCGACCGACAAAGCTAAGTCGATTGAGGCCGAGTCTTGCTGACCCGAAGACTATCGAAGGCCGATTGGTAACCCCAATTTAACACCGTCAGACAAACATGCCTTGCCAAACTGAGGCCTGTCGATTGAGTGTTAACGTTGTCAAGCTATAGTTTATATATGTAAAATATCCTATAACAGCCCATTAAAATAGAGACAAACATATAATTTTATATACTGTATCCCATTTTTCTATAAATAGGGGAATCATTTTATCAGAAAAGGTTGATAAAAAAATTAGATTAATGTTCATTATTGTGCACTCCCCTCTCTCTCCCACTCTCATCTTAAGCTTTACTTCTTGAGTGCAATTCACAGACAAATTGAAATTCGAAATTCAATAGATGATGACAAATCAATCATTTTTTATTTTCATGATTTGATATTTTAAAAAGTTAATTTAATTATATTTTTTTCATTTGATATATTTTATAGAAAAAATAAATTAATGACTTCAAATCAAATAAATCAATTTTATAACTAAATAGCGGAACCAATATTATAATAACCAAGCCAAACGAAACAAATAATTCTTTTTTAGAAACATACCGTACAACTTGATTTGATTTCTTTTATGAAAAAACTGAAAAATTTAAGATAATATATATATATATATATATATATATATATAAATAACTAAATCCTTAAACATCACATCAAATAAAATCATTTGAGACTGTTTTTAAGTAAAGCACATTTTTTTCTTGCCTAAATTTGTGACACAAAAGTGGGTGCTGTAATTGGGGTGTAAACGAGCCGAACACGAGCGAGCCCAGTCTCAACCCCTCTTCCTTCCCGCTTGTTCGTGTTCAACTCGTTTGCTTAGCTAGCCGAACACGAGCCGTTTACGAACAAAGTCGTTTTGACAACCCTAAACGAGCCGAACACGAGGTTCTTAGCGAGCTGAACACGAGCGGTTCGCGAATAACGAGCAGTTTTGACAGCCCTAGCTGTAAATGTAACAAATTTTGGGTCTTAGATGTGTAAATGTATAACATTTATGCGATGTGCATCTAAATTTCGCTGAAAAAACTTGTTTTGGCCTTAAAATAAGAATAACGAGCGGAGGAAAAATGAACTTAAATATAGTAGATATATTAAAGAAATAGAGCCCAAAACAACAGCCCAAATTGCCCATATATGGGCCTCCTCTAAAGCCCATCGCTACCCAAAATAAAAGCAAATAGCCGTCCTTTATAAATTGACGTCATTGATGAGGTTTTTTGAAGAAGAGCTATTTTTCCTCGGCGCTCGCCGCCAACTTCCATCTCAAGATATAGCTGCAGAGGAGAGAGCTCGCGAGAAGCACAAGAATGGTGCTTTGGGAGGTAACTTTGGCAACTGCCTACTTCTTAGGGCTGAGAAGAACGTATAGACTCGCGCTTGGGGTTCAGAGGCGCTTGATTGGCCCCGACAATCCTAGGCTCCGCCAATTTCTTCACCGGTATTGTTCTTACTTGTTCCATATGTGAATCTAGCCGTGATCTAGGCATTTGATCACATTTACATTAGATATTTCGAGCCGGGAAATTGATTGATAGTTTTCTGATTCGATCTCGTGCATAATGCTCAAGTAGAAGGAATAGTGGCCGTTTATTATTATTTTTATTGCTCTAATATGGCTTCTGCAAGGGCTTGATAATGGAATGTTGTACTGGCTGCTGTAGCCTGTAGAGATGTTTTTATGATTGTGCGGAAACTTAGAAATTTCGAATACTCAAATCAGGAGCTATGAATATTGTGCATATTCGCTAGAATTTAGTGTTCGAAGATGAATTCTGATACTGATGTTAGCAATTTGCTGCTGCCCTCGAAGAAATTGCAAATGCCCGTTAAATCGTGTTATTTTAGAAATATAATGCATTGCAAATCTAACAAGTGAAAGTGTGAATGAAATGCTTTGCAGCCTAATAGTTTGTAGCTCTACCTTCTAGCATTTTTCTTTGTTGGTTTACATCTTTAACATATTTTAGTCATGATGTTTGTGAAGTAAAATGAACAAGGAACTACTTAGTCAACTTCCATTTACAGTTGATCAACATTTTGCTATGATTTAAATATGAAATTTATTCGTTCATTGAAAATCCAATTACCAACTACATCACAATTCACACATCATCTAATCAAAATTTCTATATGTACATGACCAAAAAACCTCTTTAGAAACATGTCTGATAATTTCTTTACTCGAATGGTTGCTGTCACTTACGAGTTGTTAGCTGCAACTTTAATTACAAAACAGAAACACAAGAACACATAATTTTCTGGAAAATAGATCATTAGCATGCATGAAATCATCTATTAAATATACTAAATGTCTTTCAGTACGTTCTAAATTTTACTTAACTTTGATTTATAGCGAGGTTTTTGTTGAATGTGTTTTCTAGGACACTCTTTGCATGACCTTTTTGAATATTAAAAGATTTTCTGAACACTACGCTCTTACCTGTAATGGTTGAAGAAAAAGTAAGAGTGCATTGCCAAACAGTTTATGAAATGTGTGGTCCTAAAAATCGTGCTATTTGTTAAAAGTGGCAAATTTTCAATTGATGTCTAATTGATATATGCAATGAGCAAAGAGTGGCAAAAATAGCGACACTTAAGGCTAATCTGAAAATGTTAAACACTGAAAAAAAAGAAACTGAATAGTTTTTACTGGTTTCATAAAAATAAAATAAGTGAGATATGTTGATTCAAATCAATTGATGTGTAAATCAAGTATGCTTATGGGAAGTTATTAAAAATTATTGTTATTCGATATAAAAGGATGGAGAAAATTTGAAATTTCAAGTAATGTTCTCGGATCTATTAGATAATCCTCACTTGCAAGCATTCTTTTAAAGAAACACCGTATGGGCAGTTAGTTCTCTTATTATAATTTTTGTGTTTTTTTTTTGAACAAATGGAGAAAATTTGGTATTTTTATTGAAATATATCATCTGAAACAAATATTCATGAATAGCCTGCTATGGTAAAAGCAAATATGGTGGGAGTGGAATTTGATTGAGGATGTGTAAATGTAAACTGCCTTTCGTCTTCCATACAACCAGCCACGAGGAAAGAACCCCTTTAGATGCTACGTGGCTCCGATTAGAGGCACCATCTGTTATTTCTGAAATTTTGCTGAAGTTGTAAATCTCTCATATAAAGTTCTATTTACTTATTGCTTTTCTGTTATGATAGGCTTCTCATGCTGAGAGCTTTTGCATCTGGATAATCTGTTTAATAATTATGGTAAAGCAACATTTCATGAATTAAAGAGTAATATCTAAGCTCTAGGCCAAACTCTGATGAATTAATTTTTTTAAAATCCAGAATTCATTAGAAACCTTTATCATCAAGTACTATTGTTCAAGAACTACAAAATAAGAAGTTTTGATTCTTGAGTGCGATGAGAGCGTCCTGAGTTCATAAGGGCTTGCAATTGCAGGAAATGAGCACTGTTAATTAATTCCATAAGAGTCAGTCGAAATTCCTTGAAATGTTGAGTTTGATGTTTTCCATTATCATTAAGAAGGCATTTTTTTTTCAGTTCATGAATATTTGTTTGCTTTGATTCTGAAATTGGTATCTGCACATAGGTTTTTTTTGAATTTGCTTAGCATGCTGATACAATTTGGAACCAAAATGAGCGAGCAAACAACGTCAAAATTGTAATAGGTAGGCGGAAAACTCCAACGAGGGTTGCTCTTATGAAAATCCAAGAAAAACAAGAAAGATACACAGAAGCTCTACTGTTCCAGAGGTAGATCGACTCTCAAAAACGCTAGACATCATTAGTGCACCACATGAAGAAAAGAAAAACTGCAGTCAAACAAAACTTGCCTGAGGAAAAAAAAAACTCTAGGTTATTAATCTTAATATAACTCTATCACAACACTTCAAACATTCCCCCAAACTCCTCTAATTTCTCCTCCTAGAATAAGTGATGCAAGCGTGGGCCCCTCTTGTTTGTTGACTCCCTTAGACGTTGCTCTTTGCAGCGCCTTCTCAACTCCAATTTGCTCAAGTGCCACTCCTCTATTGCTCAATCGGTCCAGGCAAGACCGATTGAGGAGTGCGGCTCGCCAGCTGCTCTACCGGTTCGGGCAAGACCGGTTGAGTTACAGACATAACACTACTCCCCTCTCGAGGAAGCACCTTGTCCTCAAGGTGAAATTGTGTAAATTGCCTTCGGATTACCTCATAAGGTTCCCACGTTGCTTCATACTCGGGCAAACCCTTCCACTTAATGAGTACCTCTTTTTCTCTTGTTCCTCGACGCACTCCTTCGACCTCTAATATCCTTTTTCATCATTGGGGTAGTGACGACGAGGGTGTATGATCTCCGATTGCACGCCTCGGCTGTGAAACATTGAAGACTGGATGTAATGTTGACGATGGTGGTAACTTCAAACGACAGACCACTGATCCTATGCGTTTCGTCACCCGTATGATCTAAAATACCTCGGTGAAAGTTTCTTGCTTCATTGCCTAACCAATGTCTTTTACATGTAGGCCCTTAACTTCACCATGTCTCCCAGTTCGAACTGTATCTCTCTCCTATTTCTAGCTGTATTTCTTTTCATAATTTGTTGAGCTCTCAATAGACGCCCATTGAGCTCTTCCAATATTTTGTCCCACTCCCCCAATTACACGTCAACACTTGACACCGGTTTAGTACTATGCCCATAGTATATCAGGTTGGGTGGATCTCGTTCATACGAAATATTAAAGGTAGTAGTTTGCGCTGCAATATGCTATGAAGTATTATACCAGTATTCGACCCACACAATTCATTTGGCCAACAACATCGGTCTATCCACTACAAAGCAACGCAGGATTGTCTCTACACTCCTATTGATCACATTTGTCTAACCATTAGTTTGAGGATGATATGCTGTGCTTCTCTTGAGGACTGTTCCTTGGAACCTGAGCATCTCCTTCCAGAATTGGTTGAGGATCACCTTGTTCCTGTTTGATGCAATCGATTTCGACACTCCGTGCAAACGAACCACTTACCGCACAAACACCATAGTGACTGATACTTTAGTGTAAGGTTGTCATAAAGGAATGAAATGTGCGTACTTCCTCAGGCGATCCACTACCACGAGGATCGATGCTAGCCCTTCTGAACGTAGCAACACTTCTATGAAGTTCATCATCACTTCTTCCCAAACCTTTTCCGGTAATGCTATGGGTTGCAAGAATCTGCTTGGTGCCGTGATTAAGTATTTATGTTGCTGGCACACATTGCATCGCGCCACCTTGTGTTCTACATCTTTGTGCATCCCCCCTAGTAAAGCTCTGACGACAGACGATTATATGTGTTGACACCCCAGAGTGCCCCTTGATTTCGTTGCCGTGAAACTTTGCAATAGTTTAGGGATGTACTCTAATGCTTTTGGTAATACGAAGCGCCCATGGTAGAGTAGCTGTTGTCCCCTCAAGGCGTATCCTGGATGATTGTTCGGATCCTATAGCAACTCTGCTCATATTTTCCTCAGTCTTTCATCCAACTCACTCTCCCGCCTCATTGCTTACCATTCGAGGACCAAGGGTATCGATAAGGCTGTTAGCTGTGGCTCCTCTACCTTCTTCGACAGGGCAATTGCGGTTTTATTCTCCAACCCTTATCGACACTGGATCTGGAAATCTTATCCCAACAACTTGAATAGCCACATCTGATGCTCCTTAGTCACCATTCTATACTCCAACAAGTACTTCAAGCTCCTCTAATTTATTCTAACAATAAATTATCGCCCCAAAAAATAGGGTTGCCATTTCTGAATGGCTAGGACAATAGCCATCAACTCTTGCTGTTATACTGACTTGAGCCTCACCCTAACGGTGAGCACCTGACTGAAGTAAGCAATCAACTGTTGGCTTTGCATGAGTGCTGCTCCCAATCCGTACTTTGATGCATCTGTCTCTACCACAAATGGTTTACTGAAATCTATAAGTGCTAATACTGGTGCATTGGTCAAGGCTCTCTTTAGATGTTCCAAGACCTGTGTTCTGGCTTTTCTCTATTTGAAATTGTCTTTCTTAAGTTACCTCGTCAGTGGCCATGCTATCGTGTCGTACCCCCTTCACAAATTTTCGGTAGTATCCAGTGGGAACTAGGAATCTGCTTAACTCTTGCAAGCTTCTAGGTAAAGAGCAGTTCATCATAGCCTCAATCTTGGATGAATCTGCCGCTACTGCTCGAGTCACCACATGCTCAAGGTGCTCCACCCGTAGCTGTGCAAATGAACATTTTTTCAAAGTGGCGCACAACTGGTGCTCCCACAACTTCTTTAGAACTGTCCTCAAGTATTCCACATGTCCGTCTCAGTACGACTGTAGATCATAATGTCATCAAAGAAAACCAAGACAAATTTTTTCAGAGGCAAGGTTGAAAAACCTTATTCATGAGAGACTGAAATGTGGCTAGGGTGTTGGTGAGACCAACGATATCACTAAGAACTAATAATGTCCTTTATGGATATCACATGTCCGTCTCAGTTCTTAGTGATATGTGTCTTGGACGCTGCCTTGTGCACATCCGTTGGATTCATCATGATCTGGTGGTGTCTCAACTTAAGATCAATTTTTTAGAAAATAACTGCCTCATAAAACTTATCAAACAACTCATCAATCACAAGATTAGGAAAATTATCCAACACCATCTCCTTTTTCAAAGCCTGATAGTTCATATAGAATCTCCAACTACTATCTTTTTCTTCACCAACAAGACTGGACTTGAAAAAAGGGCTCGCACTAGGTCTACTAATTTTGGCCTCGAGCATCTCTTGGATCAACTTCTCTATCTCAGCCTTCTGAAACTAAGGATACATGTATGGTCTGACACTGATGGCGGGAACAATCTCCTTTAATGTGATGGCATGCTTGTGCTCCCTCGGGGTTTGGTAACTCGATTGGCTGTTGAAAGATGTCCGTAAACTACTGTAGATGTTACTGGACCCCTTCGGGAAATTCTGCAAATACTGGATCTAAAACCTGCTCAATGCTCTGCAACTCTGCTTAGTAGCTCAGCCTTGCTTCTTGTGTCAACTTGACCGTATTTTTGAGCGACACCATAATTTTTCATAAACTAGCATCTCCTCTCAGCATCACGTTCCTACCCTCCACTTTAAACTCCATTGTTAGGGATTTTCAATCCACCTTCATCTCCCCAAGCGTCCACAGTCACTTCATCTCCAAAATCATATATGTGCTGCCCAAATCCAAGGGAAAGAAGTCCTCCATAACTTGTAGGCCGTGTAGTGTCAGGACTACCACTTGCAAATTCCCAGCATTTTCTCGCCTTCCTTGTCCCCATCATGATGCAGAAGCTCCATGTAGTCACCAGCTCCAACCCTAGCTGATCCACGACTTAATTTGAGGTAAAGTTATGTGTGACCCGCCTATCTTCCAAAACCATAATTGGTTGTATCCCGATCCTCCCCTCTTTTATGGTGCAATTCAAAGTAAATCCCACTCCGCTATATCTAAATGCAAATGCTCCTCCGCCACGTTCTCTTCCTGTCTCTTCCTTTTGAACTTAAAGGATCGGAATGTGTGCTCCTTGCAACGGTGGTCTGGGGAATATTTCTCGTTACAACAATAACATAATCTTTTTGCTTTTTTATCCTGCACTTCTGCATCTGTGAGACGTTTGAAATGACCTTCGAAACTGGCCCCGTATTCTTCTCCTTCGATGTATCTTTCTAAAATTATACCGTTTGAGTCTTCGGTGTTGTAATTGTCAAGGCACTTTTGTAGAATCCTCTTGTGTTTTTGCCTTTCCTGATTTTTTCACCTGTTTGTTATTCTTCATTATTTGGGCGAGCTCCATTATTTCCCTCAATCCACGTGGTTTCAAAGGTCGGATAGTTGCTATGATATCAGACTTCGGGCTTTTCAAGAAGTTTCCTTCCGCCCCTTCTTAGCAGAGCATAGAATTGCTCGTATTGTTCTCCTTTCCGAATGGCTTGGAAATGCTTCAACTAGCAATCCTTAAGCTGTTCTCACGAGTCCATTGGAAACCTTTCCTCCATCCATTGAAACCACGCTAATACATTTCCCTTTAAGGATAATCCTGCTGCCATGAGTTTCTCTTTCTCAGTTAACCAAAGTATCGCTCTACTCAATACACTCACTCATGTGCATTTTCCCTTTCAAAGGTGGGCATCTTCACCCCAACTTCCTCTTCCTTCTGTATTTCTCATGTATAAACTCCCTCCTCCGGTCATAGCCATACCCAACTCCCGATTCCCTCCTTCCTCCGTCATGCTCTTTTGTTCCCCTTGCATCATCCCTCCTCCAGTTTTCAGACCATCTCCTTCCATCAAAATTCTCCACTCCTCTCCTCTCATAGTCCTAGGTGGACGCTCTTGGTGGTAGATAATGTCGTCTTTGTTTTCCTCTCGCTCTATCTCCTTCCATTTTGACTTGACCAAAGATTTTCTGATCAACCCTTGGTTAAGATTTGCAATTGGCGCGATCGACATGACCCTGGACCACTTTTCTTTGAGCTTTTTAATCATCTCTCGCATTTATCCTATGCTCTTGAATCTATTCTCCATTTGGCTTTCTATAGAAGAAAACCTGTCTTCCATGGCGGCGAACCTTTCTTTCATTCTAGATATGATTTGTCCTATCTCTCATTCAAGGACATCCACTTTTTGCTGCCACCCCTCCATGATCTTTGCTTCGATACCAATTTGATACGATTCATAACCAAAATTAGCTAGCAAATAACTTCGAAAATAGATAGGTTGAAAGCTTCAACGAGCATTACTCTTATGAAAATCTAAGAAAAACAAGAAAAATTCAAAGGTGATCTATTGTTATCTATTGTTCGAGTGGTAGATCGACTCTCCAAAATTCTAGATGTCACTTGGCAACACAAGAAGAAAAGAAAAGCTGCAACCAAACAAAACATGCATAAGAAAAAAAAATCCTAGACTATTAGTTTAATATAATCCTATCACAACTCTTCAAACTTTCTCCTCAAAATTTTCCCCAAACTTCTCTAATTTCTCTGTCAGGCATACGTGATCCAACCCTTTATGGCCCCCTCCTGTTCGCTGGCTCCCCCAGATGCTGCTCCTTGCCGCGCCTTCCTTATATACTGGGCCGCTCAATTTCTATTTGCTCGAGGAGTGCTGCTCCTCTATTGCTCAACAGGTCCAGGCGAAACTGGTTGAGTTATGACCATAACACCTGCTAGTTAGCATAACGCTTAAGAGTCTTTGGTTTAGCATAAAATTATACATATAACATTTAACAGATTTATTGGTTGTTGGATTTGCATTGCGAGTGTTAGAACTATGAGTTTCTCAAAATCCTTCTTTCCTTTGGTGTTTTCTCCATAAATCCTCGGGCAAGCATATCAAGGTGTAGCTATTATCATTTGTGAACATATGCTCAAAGGTGATACCAACACGAGTAAACGAAAACCTTTAGAAAGCTCAACAACACACCAAATGGCATTGTGCACCAATAAATTCGTGTTATGATATGTAATACATATAACAACAAGAAGCTTTTATCCCACTAAGTGTGGTTTGATACATAAATCATCTTTCTCTATTGCGTCATCTTTAGTGTTAAATTTTCATTTAATTCTAATAGATTATGATCATTTTTATACAATACGCCTAAATTTTTTTAGGTCTACCTCTGCCTTTTCTAACATAAGTCGTATCTAAAGCATCTACTCTTCTAACCGGATCATCAGATGGTCGACGTTTAATGTGGCAAAGTCATCTAAGACGACCCTCTCTAATCTTGTTTGTTGTTCGAGCTACACCAAATCTATCACGGATATGTTTATTTCATAATTTGTTTTTAAGTGTCAAGCCACTCATCCACCTAAGCATTCTTATCTCAGAACACTTGGGTCATATTTCAGATCACTTTTTATTTTTAATTTTTAATTTTATTTTTAGTCTATTTTATTTTCTGTTTTATGTTTCTAAAAAACGTGTTTGATATTGTTTATATATAAAATCTATAATTTTTTTAAAGAATATCACCCGTTCTAATTTTGTAAAAAAATCATCTTTATATATATATATATTTATTTATTGTAATAATGTTACATCAATAATGTCAAACTCGATATATCCAATATTAAAATAAAATATTTAGATGTTTATATCAAACGCGTTTGGTTGGCATTTTGTTTGTTGGACGGTTTCGATCGTACCAATAAATTCCTTTTTCCACTCCGCATGCGAGATTTGTTCAAACGACCTCAGCTGACAAACTGGATTGTGTGAACGCGTCCGAAACGTCAATTTTCCTTAGGAAGACACTCATATTGTTGGGATTATGCGCACGAACGGGTAGCGCACAAATCAATGTGTTTGAGTTTTAAAAAGGGTTTAAAATAAAAAAAAAAAGATTATAAAAGCTTTTTTTCCCTTTCCTAGAAAAAAGCATGATTTATGCCCTATGTTCCCGATTTTTCATGCTCCGCCCCCTACAGTTCACGCTCCAGGCCGACACGTTCCCCGCCACTGGCGTCTCTCTGATCTGTGCTCCCCGCTCTTGCTGGCTTCGGCGAATCTCCAGACCATCAAAAACCAAGGTGCTCAAGCTTGGCCTCCTTTTTGATTGGTTGATGCCTTAGGGGCTTCGATCCCCTCACACTGCCCCTCACTGCACCGAACGCTGGCCGCCTCTCGGTGATGGGCACCCTCGACGCCTACAAATTGCACAAAAATAATTATTTAGATGGGGTCGAAGAGCCGTCAGTCGTTTAAAAAAAATTAGAAATTGTCGGCCGTCGGAATGGATATCCTGATGCCCGATTTTAAAAGATGTTTAATTTAATTTATATATAGAATTTAGAAAATTAATATTTTGAAAATACGAGACCGAATCGATTTCATATCTGTAATAGTTCAAATGATCGAGCATAACCGCAATCAATATATCTACCTCGAAGGATAGATACACAATTTGCTGGTGGTGCTTGATTAAATAAACTAAAGAATTTATGACATCCGTTTTAGTCTGCGTACCTTTTATTTTGACCGACAAGTTCCCCTACCTAATATGAAAAATTAGATAGAGTTTATATTACCTGGGTTCTTAAAGCATTCTATAGAGACAAACCCCTATAGTTAATCATCTCTAAAATGACTGAAGTCACTTAAGAGAATTCTTGATGATGATCAGAGGTATCAATCTTCATGAATTCAAAGTTCAGGGTTTTTAAGGTTGGACATAGAAAAGTCAAATGGGAAAATGACCAAATAAGAACATTTATTTCTGGAGTCAAAGGAAAGAAAATTAGGAGATGTAACGGAACATGAGGAGAACCTTAGTGGCTTCTCAAATTTTCCTATTGTTTGACTTTAATTTCGAGAAGATGTTATTTGATGTTTCATCATGTCAATTTTATTATTTAGGACTTAAATTTGCGTGATATAGTGATACAAATAGTCTGGAAGACATGAGAGTTTACATCGAATCGGACGACAACCTCGGAACCTAAAGCGAATTATGACTTAAATTGCACAATATGACTGTGCAAAAGCTTAAAAGATAAATTAAGGATTTATATCGCGCTAGACAGACTACCTCGAAGTCCTATGGTTTGTTATTTAAACTAGAGAAAGATATGTTGTTGTAGATCGTCATCCTCCACCTGCTGCTTCTCCGTCGTGCCAAATGCTTTCCTATGAAGAGTTGCTCCAAGCTTCAAACTGTAGTGACTCTAAGTTTAGTTTATGTTTTGTATTTGCAAGTATAATTATTGTTGGGTCTCAAGGGCCCCGGTGTATCTCCTGACATATGTTCTACTATTCTTTACCCAAGGAGTTTAGCAAGTGCATTAAAGTAAATGATGCAATAAGAAAACAACAAATCACAGGAAGCTTAAACAAATTGCTAGAAAATCCAGTATAAGAAAATCATAATAAAAAAAAAAACACGAATGAGTAAAACAAAATAAGATGTCATATATAAAAGACCAAGAGTATGTGACTTAAATGTGACATTAGGAATGTCCCCAATTGCCAGGAGGATCTGAGTGTAAGACTCAAGCTCAAATTCCGAAGTATTGAGTTTCACTGTAGGTTGAGTCATGACGGGAATTTCACTACTTGATTTAATTTTCACTACTTGATTTAATTACTACTTGATTTAATTAAAAGGAAGTTATGAACCACATCTTCGTGTATCCTTATGTTTAGTGTTTTAATCAACTTCTGAAATGAGATCAAGTGCTTAATTTCATCATTCATTTGAAAATTAGGTAAAAGAACTCTCACCTAAGGTGTGCTTCTAAAGTCTAGGAAGCCCATGCCTCTAACCTGTGTTTGAAGTGATTTAAGGTGTTTTGCTTTCAATGAAGTATTTTCCAACTAATCCTCAGATATTTTTTAAGTGTTTTCCAAATGATTAAATCAGAAATTCTCATTTTTTTGACTTAACCATTATTAACAAAAACAAATCAACGGAGAAGAAGACCGACCTATTTCTAAAAAGAAATCAACAAAGTAAAGGGGCAAAACCACAAATAAGTCGGCCTAAAAGCGTTTAAATTCTTTGAAAATAAAGATCAAATCAACCCCCAAAAGGTGCATAAAGCCCTCCAAAATCAACACTTTAAAGTGCCCTAATCGATGCATTTGAATGATATGAAAAGGCCTCAAGAATAGCTCTAAAGTAGTAAGCAAAGTTCTTCCCAAATAGCACCTTTAAAATTTCCAAATGGATTTAGAAACACCTCAAGCGACGCTTAAATTCAACCCAATTCAATAAGTATGTGTATAGCAAAATCAGCCCTTATTCAGAATTCAGGATAAGCATAAAAATAAAAGAAATCCTGCATTTATGCATTGCAATTTAGGTGCTATGCATATAAATCTCCCATAAGTAAAGGAAGCATAAATAGTATCACATGTTATCAAAATTTTTCTTTCTTTTTCCAGGCAATTGAGGTTTTATAAAATTTTCAAGAGAAATTTACACACATAGCACCACACAATTCTTATACACCTCTATATCTCATACCTTAAACTTCAATTTATGCTTATGTCACATTTCCTGTACTTAAAATTGCACACGTTTTTTTTTATTTTAAAAGAAGGTTAAGATGGCAATACCTTTCATGTAATGCGAAAGATTTAGGTGGCATAAATGTAAAACAATTTTGGTGTTGGGTTTGTAAATACATAGGAATTGGGTGGTATGTATGTAAATACGTAATTGCGATGGGGTTGGGTAAATACATAAGATTTTTGTGGAATGCAAATTTTCATTGATAAACTCATGATACATAAGTGTTATAAGTGAAGTATTGGGTATCATATAAATAAATGCATAAGAATTTTTTGTTGCCGTATGTAAACCTTCCTATTTTATTTCTTGCACAACATTCCTCCAAAATTAAAATCTCAAACCTGTTTGAGCAAAATTCATCTTCCAAAGATTCAAATGATAGGGTATATTGATATTTCAATAAATTTAGGATCAAAGAATGCATGTAGCCTTAGCCACCTTGATTGACTATAAATTCCAGTATCTACATATTCCTTTCTCACAGCAATTCTATAAAGGATGCCAATAACGAGGATTACTTCAATCACTTACTGTCATATCCAAGGATGCACGATGAAAAATAATAGTCTTAATTTTTTAGCACCCTCGAATAGAATCAAGCATGGAAGTTTGTAATCACATGAGATTAGGCATGAAACACATATAAGAATCGTGCGCGGCGTATGTGAATGCACCAACATGCATATTGAAGCAATATCTACACCGCAAAACTGTGTTCAAGAACCTGTATTGGAATCGAAATAACTTTGATGATAATACCTAAAGCGTGCTAAACAGAGAATGCTAAGTTGAATCCATATAAACCACATTGGCTTAAAGGAAAAGATTGTCACATAGCAAGGTGATGCTTAAATGAGCGGCCCTAGAAAATAATGCTGTATAAAGGATCCTTGCTCATGTTAACCAAGCGTAAACGAAAAACTTAAACGACACATAATATTGCCTCTTTGTTATCAAATCAATCATGAATCATAAAATAGTGAAACTAAAGGGATCAAGCTAAATCAGTAAATGTCCAACAGAGCCATAAGAACATCAACCAACCAACAAAATATTCGAGCAGGTCAGCAAGGCCTCGAGAAACCCATAATAGTATTGAGCAGCCAAGCAAGCAGATTGAGTGATTAAGGGGTGGGGAAGGTAGGAAAAGATTGGGAAGGCTACATTCCTCAAGATTTACCCAAAACCAACAGAGCTCCAAAAGACCCAAGCACACAGAAGATGAGCAGAGCAAGGAAAAGTCCAACCAAAGGGATTAGAGGAAATTTTGGCAGCACCTTGTTGACCTCATTTTTAGTGAGGTCTTAGCCTCCTAATCTTAGAACCTAGGATCTAGCCTTAGGAGTTCCTGGTTGACCATCCTAGCGGACTAGTAATGGAGCCCACCTCCCATAGAACTTCAAACCGCTTCTTTACTCATTTTTTGTGAAAACTCGCACGAATGGTCCCAAGCACTCAACTTCTAGTTGCAAGGGCTAAGGACCAACATGCAGAGGGTCTGAAAATGAGTTCCTATAGGATCAAACGACCTTAGGTTAACCCTCGGTGACTCGGCAACGCACTTGTTGCATCACGC
>NW_018164644.1:2236886-2254709 GCF_001263595.1 Phalaenopsis equestris | reverse complement strand
TCCCCCCCCCCACCCCCCCCCCCCCCCCCCCCCCCCCCCAAGACGGGGTTTATATAGCCAGAAGAGAGGGGAATAGCCTACCCAAACCTACCTGGGGTGAGTCGACGTGAAAGAGACGAGCGAAGGAAGCGTCAAGAATCGCAGAGGCGTGGGAGGGTAAAGCTGGAGCGCGATAGAGGGAGTCGGTGGAAGCTTTACCAGAAACTGGAGCACGAGGGAGGGACTGCGGGCCGATCTCTCGCGAGGAAGAAGAGGGATCGGCGAGGAGAAGCAAAGGAGTTCGGTTCGTCCTTGTAGGGATTCGCCTGGATCGCGAAAGAGAGGGAGAGGCGAGCCGCGGGCTTCACGCGAACGTGAGGGAGGTGGGATCGGGTGCGTGAGTTTAGGTTTAGGGATTTTAGATTTAGGAAGTTTTAAAAAGATTTTTTTTTAAATTTATTTAAGTTTTGTTGATTTGCGCGCAATTTAATCCTGTTCGGAGTGATATTAAATTGATGCCCTCCCTAGCTAAAGTCGACGTTCCGAACGCGTCGGCGTAGTTCGATTCTTCATCCGAGGTCGTTTAGACAACCTCGTCGACGATCAGGTAAAAAATGAGTCGAATTTGATTCTCGTCAAAATTTCTGCTCGCGATCGATCGTTTCAAAAATTTTATCTAAGTTTTAGACAAATAACGACGTAGGGGATGCAAATTTGGAAAAAAACGAACGTGCCGGCTGTTCAAATTGCGAAGTTTGTGCTCGCGAAGGTGCAATTTGTGCATAAGGCAATCCTATGACTTAATGATCCTATGGGTACTCCTTTTGAGTTTTCTCATGTTGGTTTCAACCTCTTAAGTGCTAGAGGCTGATACCACACATGCGAAACTAACAGGGTAAAGAAGTAATTTGGATGTTGAATTTCTAAAATGAGGTGAGTTCCACTTCTAAGGTTCTAAGATAGTTAAAGAGAGAACCTTAAGGCTAGACCCTGAACCTTAAGAAGAAAACTAGATCTAACTAAAAATGAGGTCAACAAGAGCGAAGGCATTCGACATCATCGACTATCGCGAGGGAGACGAGCGAGACGAGGGGTTGTTTTGAGTGTTTTAAAAACAGACAAAAACATATTTTTTTGTTTTAAATATTTTAAAAATAGAAAAGTTCTTACAAAAAATAGAAAATAGAAATAAAAAAAAGGTAATTTTTTTTTTGTTTTGAGTATTTTAAAAATAGAAGTGTTCCTCCAAAAAATAAAAAAAATAAATAACACAAAAAAGAATAAACAAACACTATTTTTTGTTTCTTATTTTTTGTTAAAAAAAAAAGATCCCGATCATTCCCTTAATTTTATTTTATGCTTATCTTTTAAAGGCCAATATTCTGCACCATAGAACATTGTAAGTTTCACCACTTTTTAAAATTTTCTAAGCAGTACTATTCTATCACACAATAGACCCAATCCTTTTCTCCACTTTAACCAACCAATTTGAATTCTACTATTAACATTCTAATTTATATAAACATCACTTTGAACAATAGACTTGAGATATCTAAAACGTTCACATCTTTTTATATTTGATCACCCATTGTTAAAACTCTGCTACTAGAGCTAATACTAATGAAATTACATTCCATTTATTCAGTTTTAGATCTACTCAAATGTAGGCTTTAGACTCCAATGGAGACCTCCATAATTCAAATTTTTTCTGAACTTTTTCTCTAGTCTTATCTACAATAGTCTTATCTACAAGAAGGATTAGTCTTATCTACAAGAAGGATATCATCAGCGAAAAACGTACACCAAAGTAAATTCTCATGTAAATGTCCAATAAGAGCATTCATAACTAAAGCAAACAAATATGGATTTAAAGTCGATCTCTGATGCAATCCAACTGAAATAGGAAAATACTTTGTCAACCGCCTTTTGTTTGAACACAAGTAAGAACTCTAGTATACATATCTTTAATGACTTGAATATAAGTCATATTAACACGTTTGTTCTTTAAAACTCTTCAAAAAACTTCTCTTGAAACCTTATCATAAATTGTCTAAATCAATAAAAATCATATGTAGATCTTCTTTACTCTTTCTATACTTCTCCATCAAAACCTCTCAATAAGTGTATAACTTCCATAGTAGACCTGCCCCGCATAAATACAAACTCATTATGATAAATCTTTGTATCATGTTATAATCTATGTTCAATTACCCTCTCATGTAATTTTAAATTATGATACATCAACATAATTCCTCTATAATTTGCCCACTCTTGTGCATCTCCTTTATTCTTAGGAATGGGAACCAAAATACTCTCTCTCCACTTCTTAGACATTTTTTTAGTTTTTAAAATAGTATTAAAGAGTTTAGTATGTCAAGAAACTCCCAAGTCTCCTAAATATTTCCACTCTTTAGTTGGAATATCATCAGGTCCTGTTGATTTTCCATCATTTGAATTCTTTAGTCTCGTCAACTTTTTTTTACTAATGTAACAGTAAAAACAAAAAAAAATTATTTTAATTATTGATATTATGATCATTAAGTTCGTTCATATTTTCAGACATTTCATTGAAAAGTTTATCAAAGTAGCTCACTCACTTATGTCGAATATCTTTCTCTAAGAAAAAGACTTTGATTTTTATCTTTAATATTTTTTACTTGAGTTAAATTTTTAGTTTACTTTTTTTCTTTATTTGACTAGTTTATACCTATATTTTTCAAGCTCTTTAGTCTTTAATCTATTATATATATCACAAAAAACATAATTTTTAGCATTTTTATTTCACCACCAATTATTTTTATTTATAAAAACTTTTCCTTTTATTTCTCCAGCTACATCTTTTGCCACTTGTTTAGTAGTGTTTGTTACTTAATCCCACATAAAATTAGCTTCCTCATGAACATACCAAATCTTGAAACCTTGAAGTTTACTTAAATATAATTTTATTTCTAATTATATGATAATATTTCATTGTAATCTTTATGTTATATCTCTTCTTAAAATCCAGAACTTCTAATCAATATTGAATACTTAAACTTTCATTTGGAATGATCTTATAATCTTTATATTCTCGATGATTTTTTTTCTCAAAAGAACATAATCATAGTGTTTTATTGAATACATTATTCTAACTATTAATATGCTCATCGATTTTCTTAAATAATGTATTAGTAATAATAAAATCATATGCTATAAAAAGATATAATATGATTATACATTCTTTATTAGTCATTCTAAAACCATAGCCGTCATGAATATTTTGCAAATCTTCTACCATTCTACCAACATATTCATTTAAATCTCCTCCAATAAATTTTTTTTTATCAAAAGCTGTTATTTGTATTAATTCTTCTAGGTCATTCCAAATATTTCTTTTGAGCCTTTAATTAAAGCTACTTGAGGAGCATGAACACTTATAACATTAAAAATTTTATCATCAACAATAATCTTTATGGTTATATTTATATCTTCAATCCTAATTTTTACAACATTGTCTTTCCAACTCCTAACTATAATTACAATTTGTGTGACTCTTACCTGAATATCAAAATTTAAAACCTAAAATATCAATCTCCTTAACATTTCTCCAACCCATTTAGTTTCTTGAATACATAAGACTTTTATCTTTCTATGAATCATAAGACTTACTAATTCTATTAATTTATTTGTGAGAGTACTTATATTCTAAGATATTATTCTAATCTTAGTTTCATAGGTTAATTTCTTTGTTCGCATCCGTTCGTAATATGAGAATCCTTGCTTATTTACCGATGTAGCGGCTTTGCACACTTTTCACTGTATTTAGGCCATGCATCGCATTGCTTTCAGGGGACACCATAACATTTACACGGATTTAATGGATTCATGTCATGATTTTTTGATAAGAATTTTATGCTAGATGTCGACTATCTAACATAACTCTTCATTTTTCGTATCCGGGGCTTGGGAGTCGACAATGAGAATGTTATGGATTGTAATACATGCACTCAATTTTTTCATCAAAACTCCCGTTGAACAAGAAATTATACATTGGTCCGAAAGTGACACAGAATGTCTTAATCTTGATCCGAAATAAATGCGGTCGAGTCATTTGAGTAAGTTGTGGGTTCGTAATGGTATTTTCATACATTTGCTTTTATTAGGGTTTGGGTTTATGTTCTTTGTGTGATTATAAATTAGAGATATTGTGTTGTTTTAGGGGACTTTTGGAATTTTAAAGAAAGATGTGAAAGGTTTCGCTCCATTGGTTCCTGGATGGGAATGTGCCTGTATTCATGGCATCGGGTGGTGATAACTATATCCTTTCGTTGTTGATGGTAACATTTCGAGTCTTTTGCCTCTTGTGTCTTTTATTTGATTAGTGTATCTCATTGGTATCTTCTTCCATATTTTTCCTAAGTTTCAGTTTCTTTTACTGATTTATGTTTTTTATGTTTTCTCTCTATTTTCTAACTGAATTATGCACTCATAGCTTTTGCCCGTATCAGAAAACTTACAGGGTTTTAAAAATAGTATTACTTTGGTTATCCAATTAAATTTTATAAAAAATATGGGTTTGTCGGTCAACTTTTTGATTTGAAAAGTAATTTTAAATTTAAATTTAATATAAGAGGTATATAGTTTTGATTTTGAAAGTAGTGTGTTTTAATTTTTGAAAAATGAGACCAAATACATCCATTCGTCCAATAGTTTATATAATCGTGCCTGATACCACGATTACTACACCTTCCCGGAAGATAAGTGTATACCTCGACGATATACTCAATCATACAAACTAAGTGATTCGTAACATCTGATTGGTCTGTCAATCTTTTATGTGTGACCGATAAGTTTCCTTATTTAATATAAAAATTAAATAGAGTTTATTTTACCTGAGTTCCAAGTTCTCTATAGATGTAAGCGCTTATAGTTAATTACATCCCAAATGACTGTGATCACTTCAGAAAACTCTCGATAATGATCAGAGGTACTAGTTTTCAAGAATTTGAGGTTTAGGTTTTCATGGTAGGACGTTGAAAACCAATGAGAGTGGCTCAAGTAGGAACAATTATTTTCAGGAGTTCAAATAAGAGGAGGGAGCCTAATTGTATAGCCGTAATATTCAAAGTGGCCGTTTCGCGAGATTATGCAGGGAATTAAACAGATTCCATTCATGCAACTGACTTAATTGGAAAATTTTAACTCCTAATCATATTTAATTAAGACAGGATTAAATGATTCATTTGAAATTTGAAAAATTGAAATTTGAAATTGCTCAGCTCGTTTTCAACTCGAGTTCAGCCCGAATCGAATCCGAATTGCACCTGGGCTGGGCCTAGACTCGCTTCCCGCTAATTAGAAAAACGTGCTTCAATTTTCATGCTAATTGCTCGCATTTGGAACCATAGCAATATATGTGTTTTTTCTAGTTAAAATTTATGTTCTGGATGTGCAGACGCGGTCTGTTTCATCATCTCGGGTCGTTCAGAGAAGTTTGCCGACGGTCGGGTCAAAAAAATTCGTGAATTATTGTGTTCGCATTGCCGAGTCATGGATGGTTCATCTATGATCGTCTGATCCTGTACGAACTCATTTTTTGGGCTCTCTACATGTTAGTCCTTAGCCTTTGAAACTAAGAGTCAAGTGTTTGAGACTATTCATGCGAGGTTTTCACAAAAATGAGTCAAGAAGTGGTTCAAAGTTCTATGGGAGGTGGGCTCCATCACTAGTCCGCTAGGATTGTCAATAAGAAACTCCTAAAACTAAATCCTGAGTTCTAAGAGTATTAGGCTAAAACCTCACTGAAAATGAGGTAAAGAGGGTCAAATGACATTAATGATCTATCATCCCTTACAAAGTACAAAAGGCAAACTGTTTTATGCATATTTATTTTTGTTCATATCAGTGTTTTTGAAAGCTTTCTTCATGGACAATGCAGAGCGAAGCGAGTGACGCCCACTGCACTTAGTTTAAACGTGCTTCGAAGCACTGAAGTTAATTTGTATTTATTTAAAATTTTTAAGTTTTTAAATATTGCAATAAATTATTAGAAATTTTACAAAATTTTAACCTGTAGGTTTATCCTCATATTTTTCTTTATTTAATATCAATTTTTAAGTCCTATTGTATATTGTTGATGAATGAATTTATCCATTGATCTTGTATAACTAATAGCGCCTTAATTGATAAACCGCCGCTTCACTCTTTTGCTTTGTGTTTTGAAGCAAAATTAATGCCTTGAGCATCACATTGCGCTTTGTGCTTTGATAACATTAGTTTATACCCTATGTCTGCCATATTAACACTTGTCAACACCATTGTCGCTAAATCCGTGCATGATGATCAGAAAATAAAATGAAGATATCTATTATGTGTTTATCAAAATAAAGAACCCGAAATCTGCTAAATTTTTATCGTAATTTGAATGATAACATCGAATGTTACTGTTTAAATCAAAGTTGAACCCACCACTGTGTCTCCATGGTGTAACACATGCTCCATCAATGTTGGTTGTGAAAACATTAGTATATTGTAAGACATACCAGACGTGTGTGGGAAACAGGAACGTGAGGCTTTGCTTCTGTTCATCCTCCCTAGATTCTTAGTTTGCATTTAAGTAACAAAAATTGTGCATTTTAGAATAATTTCTTCAAACAAAGGATTGTTTTACAGTTTCTACTAGCTAAATGCTCGCTTGCTGAACTTAACTTTTCTTTGTGCAAATTTATCACTGAATCATTTTTTCGTTCAAATAATAATAATAACAAAATAAGCAACTTTTTGTAGCGACGGAATTCCAGAATTACCATTCCATCCTAAGACCCATCACTTTTAAATAGTAATAGAAGTTATTTGCCATTCCTTATGCGTGCCATATACTTGTAATACGAGTTTATAGTTTTTGTACTTGAAAAAGCATTATCGGACGAAAATTGCTTGCTCTTCTTCATCTTGACTTTTGTCAAATGACTCGACCGTTTCTCACTCCTATTCATGTGGCTGTTTTATTTATAATTTAGTGCAAATAAAGAAAAATCGCATTGCCCACTGCATGCGCTCTTTTAGACTTCTATTCTTCTTCTGCACAATAAAACTGGAGTTGAGTGTTTTGGTGTGATTCCTTTTTGTGTTGCATTGATGTTTCATTTTGTTTCATGTACTAAGATTCAAATATGCAGCGTAAAGAAAATCAAATCACCTTTGCGTTTCTTCTCTTCAATTTTTTTTAGAAAGATTCATCTTTTCTGAAATAATATGACATGCAGCTGTTAAAAGTAATTGGTGATGATAGATTCCATAAATTGACATCCATTTTATTAGGATAATGTTAATAATGTAGTGTAGACAGGAAGAATAACGAAGATTATGATTCGCCGTACATAAACTTGACCCAAGGTGGACTCATGATTCATTGGGTACATCATTAATTATATATACATATAAATATCTGTGTGTGTATATTCATATTATTAAATGTAGAAATCACTTTCTTAACTTCGCTTAATCATGATAGACGACGACTAAAGCCCATGGCAGCTACAATCACATTCACGTCTTAATCTCACCCAAATGATCGCTTTAAGGCCGCTTCATAGGGAGCGAGAACGATAGGGTATCAATATGTGCTACACACACCAATTATCAAATCAGTATTCAACTTAAATGCTTTAAGTGATGGCTTTCAACCAACTATTTGATGTGGGACTAACCCAACACTTTCACGTACAACATAGGTAGTGCGGCATATTTTCAATAATTATTATGCATGTTCAAATGGTGTCCAAGAAGTGAGAATTCTTTTAGAAAATTGTCAAAGGGGTTTTGTCAGCTATTTCATGATTTTGACTTTTATTTTCTTAGGGGGCGTTTTGGATCACTTCCTGTTTTTTGTTTTTTAATTTTTATCTATAATTTGTTTTGTTTTGTTTTGAATTAACATAAAAGAAAAACTCGCTGGTGGTACATGCAGATTTTTCTGTTTCTAAAAATAAAAAATAAATATAAGAAAATATAATTATTCCTTCCTCCTCTTCCTCTTCCTCTTCCTCTTCCTCCATCCACCCGACTATAAAGAATGAAAGCAGTGATCATTGTCAAATTGGAGAAGCTTTTTTGAGGAAAGCAATGATGGGGAGGAATAGGAAGTTGATGGTGTTGAAGGAGAAGTTGAGGATGCTGATTAAGTCGCAGTGGTGGCGGGAAATGAGTTCGGAGGAGAGGATGAAGGTGATGGTGCTGATGTTGGCGCGGTCGAAGCGGAAAGCGACATATGCAGCGATGTTGGGGGAGATGGCATCGATGTTGGCGTCACTAGCATTGAATGCACAATGTCGATGTCGGAGGAAGCACTAGGGTCGGGGTCGGGGTCGGGGTCGGTATTGAGATGTTGGGAGTTGTTTTGAAAACACAAAAAATAAGTTTTACCTATTTTGTGTCTTTTTAAAACAAAAACACTATTTGTTTAAAAACAAAATAAAAAAATAGTTATAGCAAACAAATTTTTTTTGTTATATTTTCTATTTTTTTGAAAAAAAGAACAAACAATAGGAAATAAAAAGTGATCACAGAAAACCCCTTGGGATATGCACAAAATTTGAGAAGTTGGTTTGCTATGATTAAAACAAATTACTATTTGTTTTTGGATGAAATTAGGTATAAAATTAAGTTGGAATAATATGTTATTTTAGAGAGCATTGGGTCGAAATTCAAACTGATTATTTTCTTAAATCACTCATTCTGATCTCTATGAGCTTTGATTCACGACCAACAAATTTTCATCAACCGACACAAATCTAGAGACATGACACATATCTCGATGCACCTTTTTGAGCAAAAAATATTCAAACTTCAATTAAGAGTCATTCAAAACTCCAATTTCTGCAAACTTATTGTTAAACTGATTGGCTCAATGAAGCAAATAAGATGATACAAAAATTGATCTAATTCAAGTCAAATCAAGCTTAGATCAAGCCATTAAACTGTTTTTAGAAGCTTTCTAGACACATTTGAAGGTCAAATGGATGTCGAATTTGACGAGTTCATTGTCGAATTTAGTGCTCGACAAAACAATTCTAACGAGCCCAATATCGTTTAATTCTGACATTGTCAAGGTTCTTAAATGTCCATCAAACGACCGTCTGATTGAGGGAACTTCTCTGGATGTTTTGATCAAAGTGGTTCGCATTCATGGCTTAATAGCACCTAGAATTCTATAAATAAAGCCTCACCACTCTCAAGAATGGGGAGAACTTGAGACTTGAGAGGGAGTTGAAGTCAATCATCACTCCCACCAGTGTCGACTATGGCCGACCGCCGCCGACCGTCGTCGTCAACCACCCGCCGACCCCTACTGATCGTTGTAGGTCACCGCCGATTACTATCTGTCGCCGCCCGTTCTTGACAACTAATTTATTCGCACGTCTGCAGTCAACATTGTAGCGTACGAGATCTTCTAACCCTTTCTGCCCGTAGCAGAAATGATTTCTGTAATCATCAACTTATAGTGAATTTTTATAACAGGACCAGACCTTGTAGTTTTTTCCTTTACGGGTTTTCCATGTTAAAAATTTTGGTGTCTCTACTGATTTTTTTCTTTTATATGAGTGTTGATGAATTCTCGTACAACGCTAAGACGATAATATATTACCTCTATATATATTTCTTTTATATGAGTGTGGATGAATTTTCTACCACACGTCAGTTTGGGGTCATCTGTGAGAAGCGAAGTCTCATTTGACAATGTCTTCAACTCTGAAACGCTGAGCCTCTATGCATTTCCCATTGATGTACATCACTCAACTGACGAAGGAACCTTCTTTACATCTGAAAGAACATCTCTAGAGCATTCTTTGTTGTGGGGGGCAAATTTCACTGCAGTCTCGAAAGATTGTTCACGTCAACATCCCAGACACAATTATAGTAGGGTTTTCTTCTCGCATCCTATTGAGATACAAAATCTTTCACAAGTTCTAAGCTAGGGTCAACCATCATTGCAGTCTCGAAAGATCGTTCATGGTAACGTCCCGAACACGACTATGGTAGTAGTCATCTCATATTTTGTTCAAACAACAAGTCTTTGAGAATAACTCCTACACTAAGGGGCAATCTTCATCACAAATAACGTTTTCTTGCGCCTCCTTATCATACTAGAGTTCATCTTCAACCAGATCAAAAAGCTGATCTCTTTATGGCTCGATATATGGGTTGCTTTACAAGCTCGTGTGGAAAACACCCCCGGTAGGGGGCAAAAGATTCAAAAGTAGCAACTGTCAAGTGTTCAAACATCATTATTGAGTATGGCGACAACCATATTTCCAAGAAAAAAATACAGTCTGTTGTGACCCACGCATTGTCTCAAGAAACGCAGAGCATAAATGATACCTTAGTTTTTGGGATTAATCGATCCCAGAGGGACTCGATTGACCTCTTCTATTGCAGGCTACGGTTGTCAAGCAAAAGATTTGACTAACAGTCTCTGATAGGTAAAAAATTCTTAGTGAATTTCCTTTGACCTCTTCCATAATAAGTTACGATCATTTTGAAAAAGCGTTGACCAACAACCTAGGATAAATCAATCACTTTTAGTGAATTTCGTTTGATTTTGTTCGTTACGGGTTAATGTTGTCGAGCATCTTCGGTTACCCAAGACGGGTCTTACATACTTAAAGAATTTTTTTTTTAACTATGTTCCAACACAAGCTATAGTTGTTAGACATACACACTTTGACTAGCATCCTAGGAAAAGAAATGTTCGCAGTGGTAGAAAAGGTTTCCACTGGTACTTCTGGAAGTCGAGTCAAAGAGGCAAATCTCGATAAGAAAATACAATACTCTTAGAAGTCGAGAGTAAGAGGCAAGACTTGATAGGAAGCTACCATGCCCCTGAAAGTCGAGCCTAAGAGGAAAGGCTCTACGAGAAGATACAGTACTCCTTAAAGTCGAACTCAAGTGGCAAGACTCGATGGGAAGATACGATACACCTGAAACTTGAGCCCAAGAGGCAAGACTCAATAAGAAGCTATCATGCCCCTGGAAGACGGGCCCAAGTGGCAAGTTTTGATGGGAGGCTAGTAGGGAACAAGGTCCTCATGAGAAAGGGTCTAGGAGAGCAAGTGGTTGATGTGATCTTTACTTAAAATCCTCAGAAGATTACAAGCCTCAGAAGACACATGCACATCAAATATCTTATAAAGCTACAAGTCTCAGAAGATATATGTATATCAAAGATCTCAGTAAGACTACAAATCTTAAAATACATGAGCCTCAAAAGGTACGCGATTCATTTTTATGTAAAATGCATGCGTTCACTTTGATTGTAGATTTCTACATAATTGATAAGCCACAACTCTCAGAAGGCACATACCTCAGAAGATACACACCCAAGAAGATACAAATCTTAGAAGGCACTAGTCTAAAAGGTACACATATTTTTTTTTCAGTGCACATGCTAACTTTAATTGCAGAATTCCGCACGATTTAAAAACCACAACATCCCAAAAGAGGGTAAATCACAGTTCAAAAGTAACATACAAAAATTTATTACTTTAAGTTGAACGTACAAACAAACACATCATCATGTGCAAATCTCACATCAGACAATTAAAAGGCTACAACAAATCAATTCATCTTCGAGTGGAGTCGGCATTGCCTCCCCGAATTTCCAGATATCACCATCACGAAAGTATGAAAATCTCCCGCTCAAAGCGCAATGGGAAAACTCCAGCATTTCTTCATCTCTATCAGAATGCGTAGCAGCAACAGGCAGGAAGAATTTGAGTCACCTGTTGGGCACGGATGTGGATAGCTTTCTTCATCTTAGCGACACCAAAGAAGATATTGTTGCTCGTTTGCTACGCAAGACGTCATACGATTTTTCTCTGCACCGCAATGCGAAAAAAGATCCCGTTGTTCGTCTGTTACGTAGAACAGGGGCGACTTTCCTCTGCACTACAATGCGAAATAAAATTTCGTTGCTCGCCTGCTATGCAGAACAAACACGACTTTTTTGTGCATCGCAATGCAAAATAAGATTCCTTTTGGTCATCTACTAGACAGGACGGGAATGACCTTTCTCTGCGCCACAACATGAAAGAGATTTTTGTTGGTCGACTGCTATGCAGGACGAAGACGACTTTCTTCTGTGCCTCATCATGAAAGAGGATCCCGTTAATCTCCTCTTACGCAGAACATTGACGATTTTTTTTTGTGCCAAAACATGAAGAGGATCTTGATGGCCCATGTAAAGAAAGTCGTCCCCTTTCTCTGCTCGTCGTTCCTAATTACCCTTCAGAATTGCGAGAATTACTTTTGTCGTTCCCAAATTCTATAATAAGGGGGGAGAGCTTGAGACTTGTGAGAGAGCTTGAGACTTGAGGAAAAGTTTGAAACTTTGAGAAGGAGTTGAAGTCCATCATCACTCCCATTGTCGTCGAACACGGCCTACCTTCGCCGACCGCCGCCGACCATCTCCGACCACTGTCAACCACCACCTGCCGACGGTTGCTGATTGCTATCGGTTGCCGCCCGTTCCTGACAACAAATTTATCCGAACGCCAATATTGTAACTTAGAAGATCTTCTAACCCTTTTATGTCAGTGAGAGAAGTGGTTGCTGTAATCATCAACTTATACTCGTTTTTAATAACTTGGTCTGACCCCACGGTTTTTTCTCTTTACGGATTTTTCACGTAAAAACTAGGGGGTGTGTGTACACATTGATTGGGCACGCAGCTTAGGTTACTTCAATATATTCCTTTCCATGGATCATTGCGATTCAGTGAAAGAGTTTTGTAGTTCGAGAGTGATAAGATTGGAGGAAGAAGACAATTACTCTCAGAGAACTTGAAGTAAAAGTACGGTTCTGCCGAAATTTTTGGAGCACTTTCATTGAGTTTGTAAAGATGCCTATTCAAGGAACTTTTAAATGGGTAATATTTGGTGTAGTTTTGTCTTTTTTCCTTATTTTATCTATCGAGTTATTTCGCCATTTGTTTTGATGTTTCTCAATTATGCTGCGAATAGGTGTACTTTAGTCTGGGCTAGACCATTTTTTTGCGCTCCTTTTATTTCTTTGTATGCATAACTCTATAGCATATCTCATTCTCTATCCGTTTCTATAGATGTAGGCTTATTTTAGCTAAAACATTAGAGTGTTGGCATCTTCTTATTATATTACATTTTTCATGCATAGATTTAAAATATCAAAGTGAATTAAATCTAAATATCAAACTTTAGGTATTTAATATGTGAATAACAAAATTACAATCTCATCTTACATCTCTAACTTATAACATTTCTCATTTGAAGGCGCACACGTGCCATCTTTGATGTCGTAATCAAAGTTCACCAGAACATACAGCATAGGGACATCGAAGCCGGCAGGAACCTCGGAAACTGGGTTCTTCGATGGCTCGACCGCATGAAACCCTCTGCAGAAATTCGTTCCCTCTCGACAAACCGGTGCCTCACCCCTGCAATTCCCATTCTAGAATCGAGCAACCGCATGCCGGCTGTTGCTCGAAAGCCATATGTGAAGCTTGCAGACAGGGTAGTGAAAGGGAGACTGCTGTTCGCTCGATGGAATTTGATGGCAAAGTACTCGCCAACTGTTGCCATGATGATGATGCAGCCGATGAAATCGCTCGGCATGAATGGCCAGCTCAGGCAGCTCACTGGCAATGCATATCAAAAACCTGCGAATGGATTCAACAGATATGAAGGTGTTTTCCGCCAGGATATTGCTATCCTGATGCAGCGAAATTAGTAATTGCTTTGTTTTCTAATTGGGATAGTTTACATATAAACCACCCGAAGCATTGATATTTACAAATTAAAATCTATGTATCTAAGCGCGGTGATAAAACTATTGAGAATTTGATAAAATGGCAAATATGGGTTGGGGTTTTATCATGAATTTTGATATTTAAGTGAGAATTCACAAAGTTGATGAAGAAGGGTGGCTGATTTGTAAATAGCAAGTTTTTGGGTGGTCTGTATGTAACTGTCCCCTTCTCTTTTGATGTATTGCTGTATATTATTCTTTGGTCTTGTTCTGTCTGACAAATTTTCTCTGAAATAAAACCGCTCCACTATTCTTGTGCAGGACGAATGAGAATGATAAATGGATGTGATGAAATTCGGAATTTTGCATGAATTAATTGTTATATTTGAAGAAGTTTTTGGATAATATCCATTGAAAATTAGATGATTAAAAATAGATTTAGATGTTATGAATTTATGTACTAAAAAAATTTTAAAGTTTACATTAATATCATACAATTCTTATATTTTTACAAAAATAATGATTACATTTTAGGGATAATTAAATATAGAGCATACGAAAATTTCATATTTATAAATTAGCCTTTAAAATTTTTTTGAACCATCAAACCAATGTATTTAAGCCTACAATGATTGAATTATTGAGAATTTTTAAAAATGAAAAAAATATGGTATAGGGGTTTTACCATGAATTTTGATATTTGAAAAAAATGGATGAAAAGGAAGTTGATTTGAAAATAGAAAATTTTGTGCAGTCTGAATGCAATTGCCCCTAAATTTTAATATTAAGGGTCTGTTTGGGGCAACAGTTGATTATTTATAATCTTTTGATAATCTGATAATCTGTAAATTATCAGAATAAATTGGCTTGCTGTTTGGGGGAGTTTATTTAGAATAGTTTATTGATAATTATTGCTGGATAAATGATCATTTTGCCTCTGTTTGGTGAAACTGTTTGCAACAGAACTGTATTAGAGAAATAATAAACAAAACATAAGCCTCAAACTATTACAGATCAATTAAAAATAAAATAAAATATATTGTTCACTATCTCGTGAATATCAGAAGAAATAAAATAAGGAGAAATATAATTACAACTAAAAGTAAAAATATTAAAATGTTCAATTTAAAACTCTGACGTCGTCTGTCCTCAGCGACATTGTCCTCATGAGAAACCATTGTGCCATAATCACTGTCGGCAGGGAAGTATGTTGGAATGGTTGCCCAACGAAAGAAATCACATCGTGCTGAAACACCCCTCTGACAACCGTAGAACTGTCTCTCACTGCTATGAGGCTGGCGTGACGTGAGTAAGGGAGCCGGTAGTCTACAGAAACACAACACAACTCGGGTGGTGCCTGTAATCCTAAAGCTCATGCCGCTACTGAGATAAAACAACAAAAAATAAATCATTTATCAGATCATAAAATTAAATTAAATTTTATATAGCAAAATTCTAGACAGAGAAAAGAAAATCATAGAAATTCTTAATAGAACCATAATATTCAAACTCATTTTGCAATCAAATACATCAGATATAAATCTAGAGTCTAATAAATAAAGAAACATTGCTGAATCAACATCCAGAATAATATCTGCGATATAATCTCTCAAAGCAACCATCTCGACGACACCTTAACCGTCCCGAGTTTCAAATTCATTTGACTTGATTTCATCCTAAGGTAATGATTGGCCAACTAGAGATTTTGAAGGTTCTGAAGTGACATGTAGCTGATCGTCATCAGCCAAAGAGAAATATGTATCTGATTGAGAGGGATGTCTTTGGATGAAGTCGTGAAGTGTCATAGTGGCCACCACAAGAAGGCACAAGCATGGGCACCTTCATTTAACTTTTTATGTAAGGAGATGCACATAACATAAGTTCAACTATATGAAAGCCAAAACTGTTATATTGAGATGCATATTCAAGAGGTTGAGAGGGGCACATAAGGCACATGCATGAGCACCTTCATTTTTAAGCCTAACATATTACTTATAAAAATTTTTCCTCATCTCAGCAAAAGTTTTTCCTCCTCCCTTCTTTAAGAACACAAATAACATGAACAATTCAAATACTAGTAAATTCGTATTGCATAAATGATGTGGGAACATTCTTCGCATTTTTAACGTAGAAAATAAAGAAGAAAATAGAAGTGGATTGTTCTTTGATGGAGAAATCCAAGAGGTTGAGAAGGGCACATAAGGCATGAGCATAAACACCTTTAACTTTTTCTGTAACAATAACATATTACTCCCCTTAGCAAAAGCATGGACACCTCAACATGAGGCACAAACGAAAGGCACAAGCATGGACACCTTTAACATAAGACACAAGCATGGACAACTTTCAGACCCTAAATAACAATAGAACTAGGTGCCACGACCGTAATTATAACATTCTAATGCAAAGCTAATGTGGAAGCAACTCTTTGAGGAAACACATTTGAACTGCATTATCCACACAGTTGCCACAAACGAAAAGGCTCATTGCCACAATCGATAGATCTACAATGGATCGTCTCCTCAAATAAAAATATACCAATGGATCGTCTCTAAAGAATGCCAAGCAGAGAGTAAACCGAATGTTCCCATTGAGAATTGCAAACCCACAAGAAAAATCCAGTAGAAAATTTCATAATTCAATTTGATATACGAATTTGATCCAAACAACACGAATTTAAGATATTTCACGCAAACCCACTAGAAAAATACACTGTAACTCCACCTTAGAAAAAAAAACAGCAGAGGAATCACACTATTGTAACTCCACCTCGATAAACCCTAACATACCTCATATGAGGCGAAGGAAGGACGAAGGAGCAGCGAGGGTGAAGTAACAACCTTGAGATGGAATCGCGGTGTCAAGCTCCGCAAGGGTGAAGGGCCACAAGGAAGATCGGATAGGGCAAGAGCGAGGCAGAGCAAAAAGGGCATGAGAGGAATAGCTACCCAAATGCTAGAAAGTGACGCGGGACTCGGGTCGATCTCGCATCCCCACCTATTAAGAAATTGACGAACGGCGTTTCGAAACGTCTCCAAAATACTCGATGCACGCATTATTCAAACAGTGCGGTGACATTTTCACCCCAATAAACTGCCCAAAACTGGCCTAGATTGTATAAAATTTTGATTTTTGATGTCACATTAAAAATATTATTATTATTAATTTTTAACTTAAAAATATGTATGTTTGTGTTTCTACGTTAGTTGTAAATTTAAGATGATAGATATATTAATATATAAAAATTACAAACTATCTATAAAAATTCCACTTGTGTTGGTTCCTATTTTATAACCTTTTCTACTGTTTTTATCTTCACACGTGTAGAGATACTATTGATCGGACGCAGTCGCGAAGGAGATGAACAATTAGTTAATTAATTTATTTATTGTTTTTAGAACTCCGAACCCCGCCCAATCATTTTTGCAGACGGCGAAGACAGTGAGATCATCAAACCCTAATCCTAACCTCATTTATCTTCCCATCTTCTTCCTCCCGATCTGATCGAACTGTTGTGATCTGGAAGCTCGTTCTCTTGTTGATCAGAAGGGAACAAACACCTAAAACAAAGCACGCGACCCGATCATCGGGACCAAATTTCAATCGATTCTTTTTCTCGATCTCCTCACTTAAAGCTTTTCGGATCCTCAATTCAATTCGGAGCAAATCGATCGATTTCCCCTTCGTTCCATACAAATCGTGACGAGTATCAAAGTAGGAAAGGGATGACGAGAGAAAAGTCTAGCATTAACATTTTGTAGATTGAATCAGAGAGGATCGGATATACAAGAAGGCATAGGAAAGGCAAACAAATGAGCGGCGGCGGGGAAGACGATGCTGCGAAGCTGAATGACGAGCAGCTTGCAGAACTAAGGGAGATCTTTCGCTCCTTCGACCGGAACAACGACGGGAGCCTGACGCCGCTGGAACTAGGCTCCCTTCTTCGATCCCTTGGCATAAAACCAAGCCCCGACCAGCTCGATGCTCTGATGCAGACGGCGGACAAGAATAACAATGGCCTGGTAGAGTTTTCTGAGTTCGTTGCCCTTGTGGAGCCTGATCTCGTATCGAAAAAGTCTCCCTACA